>NC_142475.1:6092096-6396451 GCF_049115385.1 Moschus berezovskii | reverse complement strand
AAAGATGGAAACAATAAAGGACAGAAGTGACAAGGACCTAACAGAAGGGATTAAGATAAGTGGAAAAACACACAGAAGAACTGTACAAAACAAGGTTTTAATGATCCCAATAACCAAAGTTGTCATTGCTCACCTAGAGCCAGACATCTCAGCATGTGAAGTTAAGTGAGCCTTAGGAAGAATTCCTATGAGTAAAACCAGTGGAGGTGATGGAATTCCAGTTGAACTATTTCAAATCCTAAAAATGATGCCATTAAAGTGCTGCACTCAATATAACAGCAAATAAGTCAGCAGTGACCACAGGACTGGAAAAAGTCAGTTTTCATGCCAATCCAAAAGAAGGGCAATGACAAAGAATGTGCAAACTACTGAATAATTGTGCTCATTTCACATGCTAACAAGGTAATACTCAAAAGCCATCAAACTAGGCTTCAACAGTACATGAACTGAGAACTTACAGATGTACAAGCTGGATTTAGAAAAGACAGAAGAACCAGGGATCAAATTGTCAACATCTTTTCAATCATAGAAAAAGGAAGGGCATTCCAGAAAAACATCTACTTCTGCTTCATTGACTATGCTAAAGCACTGACTGTGTGGATCACAACAAACTATGGAAAATTCTTAAAGAGATGGGAATACCAGACCACCTGACCTGCCTCCTGTATGCAGGTAAAGAAGCAACAGTTAAAACCAGACATGGAACAATCTACTGCTTCCAAATTGGGCAAGGAGTATGTCAAGGCTGTATATTGTCACCCTGCTTATTGAACTTCTATGCAGTGTACATCATGTGAAATGCCTGGCTGGATGACTCACAAGCTGGAATCAAGATTGCTAGAAGAAATATCAATCAACTCAGATACGCAGATAATACCACTCTAATGGCAGAAAGCAAAGAAGAAGTAAAGAGTCTCTTGATGAAGGTGAAAGAGGAGAATGAAAAAGTTGGTTTAAAACTCAACATTCAAAAAACGAAGATCATGGCATCCAGTCCCATCACTTCATGGCAAATAGATGTGGAAAAAGTGGAAACAGTGGCAGATTTTATATTCTTTGGCTTCAAAATCACTGCAGATGGTGACTGCAGCCATGAAATTAAAATTACTTGGTCCTTGGAAGAAAAACTATGACCAACCTAAATAGCATATTAAAAAGCAGAGACATAACTTTGCCAACAAAGATCCATATAGTCAAAGGTATGATTTTTCCAGTAGTCATATACGGATGTGAGAGTTGGACTTTAAAGAAGGCTGATAGCCAAAGAACTGATGCTTTCAAACTGAGGCACTGGTGAAGACTGTTTAGACTCCCTCGGACAGCAAGGAGATCAAACCAGTCAATCCTAATGGAAATAAGCCCTGAATATTCATTGGAAGGACTGATGCTGAAGCTCCAATACTTTGGACACCTGATGTGAATAGCCAACTCACTGGAAGACCCTTATGCTGGGAAAGATTGAGGCCAGGAGGAAAGTGGGCAACAGAGATGATGACTGGATAGCATCACTGACTCAATGGACATGAGTTTGAGAAAATTCTGGGAGATAGAGATGGACAGGGAAGCCTGGTGTGCTGCAGTCCATGGGATCACAAAGAGTTGGACACGACTTAGTGACTGAACAGCAACCATATGAGTATTCAGAAATAATAAAGGGAAAAAAGCTAAGGAAAAGATTGAAATCAGTAAGTACAAACATACTTAAGGAATTTGTGATCCACTAATTAAATTAGTAAGTAAATTTGGGAGGAGGTAGAAATGTGAATAGGAAAATCATTTTTGAATTCCAAAGACATACACCCAGAAAAATCACCAGAGAGTATTAATGTACAAATGTGCAATAGATAATCAGCTTCCAGTTGAACATGGCAGGTTGAAGATATCTTCCCTCTTCCTGAACTATCACTAAAATATAAGTGAAATAATTAAAAAAGATATGTAAATCCAAGCATACACATCAATGAAAAAAATTAACAGCAGGCAAGAGATGTCATAAAATTTTAGAAAAAGAAAAGACCAGAGTAACTGAGTTAATTTTCAATTTTCTCTGCTCTGATAAAGGCTTATACTTGGGAAGAAGCCCACAAAGGCAAAAGACTTATTATACAAACTCCAGGAAAATCTCAGGAATCAGAGGCAACCGCCAAAGGCCTTCATGGGAAGGAGAGGTAGGACTTCTACAAAAAGGAGTCCTGACTGAACATGCGCTGATGCTAGATATTACATCTCTAGATTCCCTCCCTCACGCCACACAGGCGACACCAGAGGGTTACCATTTGTGCAGGCTCTGGGAAACAGAAGACAGAGAGTCATGTCACTGAGAAGAGGGACATGTGTTAAGTCCAAACACTAGACTATGAGACCTCCTCAGCTCATCAGCTTCCCCATCGTCAAGTCCCAGGAATACTGGCTGCAAGACTCTGACCCATGGTACAAACAGGTCAGAGATTAAAAGATGACACTCGAGTGAAACTAACCAGACTACAGAAGGAGTTCATCTAGAGGACATGACCGTCAGCTGACCCTCAAGTTGGACCAGGGAAACTGGAGGCTCCTTACTCCTTTCCCTTGTCCTTGGAATGCCCCACAGTGGGAGCCAGTTTCAAAGAACATAGCATTGAGAAAACAATGCGTTGTTGAGACAACCTGGACAGTGTATGTGGCTGAACCGAGTTAAGGCCTCTTAAAATGGCATAATACTCTAGCAGGCACATGCAGAGATCTACTTATCTTGAGGCTGCCCCAAACAAGCCTTTTTTTTTTTCAAGAACTCCAATAATTTTATTTTTATTTATTATTTTTATTGGAGGCAAATTACTTTACATTAATATCTTGGTTGGTTTTGCCATACATTGACAAGCATCTGCCCCGGGTGTACATGTATTCCCCCTCTTGAACCCCCCTCCCACCTCCCTCTTCCCCATATCCTCCCTCCAGGTCAGCCCCGTGTACCAGCCCCAAGCATCCTGTATCATGCGTCGAACCTGGACTGGTGATTGATTTCACATATGATAATATACATGCTACAATGCCATTCTCCCAAATCATCCCACCTTCACCCTCTCCCACAGAGTCCCAAAGACTGTTCTATACACCTATGCTTCTTTTGCTGTCTCATATACAGGGTTAAGGTTACCATCTTTCTAAATTCCATATATATGTGTTAGTATACTGTATCGATGTTTTTCTTTCAGGCTGACTTCACTCTGTATAATAGGCTCCAATTTCATCCACCTCATTAGAACTGATTCAAATGCATTCTTTTTGATGGTTGAAAAATATTCCATTGTGTATATGTACCAAAGCTTTCTTATCCATTCATCTGCAGATGGACATCTAGGTTGCTTCCATGTCCTCGCTATTATAAACAGTGCTGCAGTGAACATTGGAGTAAAGGTCCAGACAGCTTCACAGCTGAATTCTACCAAACAAGCCTTGTATGTAAATTCTGGCTTGTTAAACCTGATACCCATCAATCTGTAGTAGTCTCAATCTTTCTTCAGTCTCTCCTTGTCTTTCTGTACGGGGTTAGTCTTCAAAACAACACAGTCCTAGAAAATCACATAGAAAGACTGAAATCCCCAGCAACAAGCTATTTCATCCTGTGTGAGGCCGACAAACAAAATTTTGAGTCATCACTTCAGTGCCTCCCTCTTAGCTATGGGCAACCAGACAAATGAGAAAAGTCTCCAACGTGAAATGTAGTCATAAAAACATAAGCGCACACACACAAAAAGCAAACCTTTTCTATAAGAAGTATTCTCTGAAGGATCTGAAAGCATATTTTTAAAAATCTAGTAACCCAGGAAAGACAAGAGAATGCTCAACTCTTAAAACAAAAGTATGCTTTTAAGTGATCTGGTCCCATCACTTCATGGGAAATAGATGGAAAAACAGTGGAAACAGTGTCAGACTTTATTTTTTTGGGCTCCAAAATCACTGCAGATGCTGATTGCAGCCATGAAATTAAAAGACCCTTGCTCCTTGGAAGGAAAGTTATGACCAACCTTGATAATATATTAAAAAGCAGAGACATTACTTTGCCAACCAAGGTCCGTCTAGTCAAGGCTATGGCCTTTCCCGTGGTCATGTATGGATGTGAGAGTTGGACTGTGAAGAAGGCTGATCGCCGAAGAATCGATGCTTTTGAACTGTGGTGTTGGAGAAGACTCTTGAGAGTCCCTTATACTGCAAGGAGATCCAACCAGTCCATTCTAAAGGAGATCAATCCTGGATGTTCATTGGAGGGACTGATGCTAAAGCTGAAACTCCAATACTTTGGCCACCTCATGCGACGAGTTGACTCACTGGAAAAGACTCTGATGCTGGGAAAGGTTGGGGGCAGGAGGAGAGGGGGACGACGGAGAATGAGATGGCTGGATGGCATCACCGACTCTGTGGACATGAGTTTGAGTGAACTCCGGGAGTTGGTGATGGACAGGGAGGCCTGGTGTGCTGTGATTCATGGGGTCGCGGAGAGTCGGACACGACTGAGCGACTGATCTGATCTGATCTGATGCTTTTAAAAGAAATATTTGAAAACCACTAAACTTGAAGAAAAAAATCAGATTTATAAGTTCAATTAAGGATGGGGGATAATATTGAAAGATTTATATTTTTCAAAAAAATTATAAAATATAAAAGGTGAAGCAGTTATCATATAAATAATATGCACAATTTTTGTATTTATAAGGTTATAACTTTGAGTCTGAAAATGCCAAATGGCCAACAAGATGAATGAAAAAAGTACAAAAGAATTAAATTATTGTGAAGTTTCAGAACTGTAGAAATAAAGATACTGTAAGTTTCCAGGAAAAAAAAATCTTTGGTTAAAATTTTTAAAAAAGGCATTTTCAAAGAATTTGTTGATCACGATAGCATCAAACGCCTCACAAAAGCAACTGGGAAGTTGAAAGACAAGGCAACAAAATTTTGAGATAAATTTACTTTGACCTATACAATTCTACATCAAGCCAAGCTAGTAATTAAATGTGAGAGAAGATACTAATAAAAAACATATTTTTATATCCAAGGTCTCAAAAAATGTTAACATTCTTAGAAATTCATAGAAGAAAGGCTGCCCTCAAAGGAGGAAGTAAATGAACTGGGAAGAAAGAGTAATTTCCAGGTTGATCTATTACAAGTGAAAGTTAAAGGGACTTCACAGGATGAAGGGGAAGCAAGCCCCAGGATGCCAGGTGTGCACCAAGATGGGACGGCATTTATCATAAATGAAACAGGAAAGCAAAGGCCTTGGCATCTTGCCTCAAAAACACTGTAGATTGATGAATAGATAGATTTGATATATGTGACCTTAGTAAGAGAACCTTACTCTTTTGAGCAGTATGGAAGTAAGTTAGTGATAGACATAAAAACAAGTAGGTAAATAAAAAATTAAAGACTTGACTGATGCTAAAGCTGAAACTCCAATACTTTGGCCACCTCATGTGATGAGTTGACTCACTGGAAAAGACTCTGATTCTGGGAAGGATTGGGGGCAGGAGAAGAAGGGGACGACAGAGAATGAGATGGCTGGATGGCATCACCGACTCGATGGACATGAGTTTGAGTGAACTCCGGGAGTTGGTGATGGACAGGGAGGCCTGGCGTGCTGTGATTCATGGGGTTTCAAAGAGTTGGACACGACTGAGTGACTGAACTGAACTGAGCTGAACTCCAGGAAAAACAAAAAGTTGTATAAGAAAGGAAATGGGATGTTATATGGAATAGCTGTGACTAATACTTAGTCTGCAAAAATAATTATTGCTGATTAGACATGCTTAAGTCATGTCCAACTCTTTTGCACCTCCATGGACTGTAGCCCACCAGGTTCCTCTGTCCATGGGCAGGGGCAAGAGTACTGAAGTGAATTGTCATTTCCTTCTCCAGGAGATTGTCCTGACCCAGAGGTTGAAACCACGTACTTGCACTGGCAGTACCTTTACCACTGAGACAACAGTAAAAATAATGGAAAACATCAAAGAGATTTAATCAAAAATTATGAGAAACAAGCATGAATGGTATGGACACGGAGTGGTGCATGGGATTTCCTTAATTTCTATAGTAAGAAGTGACTAGAGAGTGTCTAAAATGGAAAAACCAAAAAGTTAAACGTGTTCCAAACACTGCTTGTCCCTTCACACACACACACACACACTTCTCCATAGCAATAGCAGAAGGTTGTTCAGGCACACAGATGCACAGAAAAGAGATTACTTCCCTGCTTGTCTTGTACCCAGATACAGTCAGAGAACTGAGGTCTGGCCAGTAGACACGTCAAGTGTTAGTTTTCCAGTATCTTTGAAAACACAGACTGGCTCTGTCCCTTTTGGTTATAAAAGAAATTTCCTTACACTTCATGTTGAAGCAACTGTGGATTTTAGAACTTTATTCCTTGTTGCCTGATACTGGACTACTTAACCCACAAATGTCTCCTGAGCCTTGGATCTTTGAACATATTTCCATGACACAGTATATCCCAAGGTAATAAACTGGCAGTTTTCTACTAACATGTCCGTATGTGCTTAAAACATCTTTCTTCTCCGTTTTCTCCCATGAATAAGTTCCTGGGAGAGACACTGTCAACTGATAATAAAATTGCCATTTCCAATCCCTGGTCCTTTGCCATATTTCATTACAGATTCATTATAGAAAGGCATATTTAGCAAATGAAACAACCAACAAAGAATTAATCTCTCCAAAATATGCAAAAGTAGCTCATTCAGCTCAATACCAGAAAAACCAACAACCCAATAAAAAAATGGGCAGAAGACCTCAACAGACATTTCTCTAAAGAAGACATACAGATGGTTAATAAACATGTGAAAAGATGCTCCGTATTGCTGATTATTAGAAAAATGCAAATCAAAACTGCGATGAGGTATCACCTCACACAGGCCAGAATGGCAATCATCAAAAAATCCACAAACAATAAATTCTGGAGAGGGTGCAGAAAAAAGGGAACCCTCTTGCACTGTTGGTGGGAATGCAACCTGATATACCCACTATGGAGACAGATATTGAGGTTCTTTAAAAAATTAAAATATTAAACCATACCACTACTGGGCCTATGCTCTGAGGAAAACATAATTGAAAAACATACATGTACCCCAATGTTCAACACAGCACTATTTACAATAGCTAGGACATGGAAGGAAACCAAGGGGCTTCCCTGGTGGCTCAGATGCTAAAGAATTTGCCCACAATGCAGAAGACCCAGGTTCATTCCCTGGGCCAGGAAGATCCCCTGAAGGAGGGCATGGCAACCCACTCCAGTATTCTTGTCTGGATAGTTCAGTTCAGTTCAGTTCAGTCACTCAGTCATGTCCGACTCTTTGAGACCCCATGGACCACAGAATGCCAGACCTCCCTGTCCATCACCAACTCCCGGAGTTCACCCAAACTCACGTCCATTGAGTCAGTGATACCTTCCAACCATCTCATCCTCTGTCGTCCCCTTCTCCTCCTGCCTTCAATCTTTCCCAGCATCAGGGTCTTTTCCACTGAGTCAGTTTTTTGCATCAGGTGGCCAGTATTGGAGTTTCAGCTTCAACAGCAGTCTTTCCAATGAACACTCAGGACTGATCTCCTTTAGAATGAACTGGTTGGATCCCCTTGCAGTCCAAGGGACGCTCAAGAGTCTTCTCCAACACCACAGTTCAAAAGCATCAATTCTTTGGTGCTCAGCTTTCTTTATAGTCCAACTCTCACATCCATACGTGACTACTGGAAACATCGTAGCCTTGACTAGATGGACCTTTGTTGGCAAAGTAATGTTTCTGCTTTTTAATATGCTGACTAGGTTGGTCATAACATTCCTTCCAGGGATATTCCCTGGATAAGCCCCTGGACAGAGGAGCCTCTTGGGCTATGGTCCACAGAGTATCAGACATGACTGAAGCAACTTAGCACAGAGGACATGTAAGCAATCTAGATGTCCATCAATGGGTGAATGGATAAAGAAGTTGTGGTGCATACACACAGGGGGACATTCAGTTCAGTTCAGTTCAGTACTCAGCCCTATAAAGAAGGCATTTGACAGCTTTAAGAGCCTATTATACAGAGTGAAGTAAGGCAAAAAGAGAAAAACATATATCATATATTAATGCACACATATGGAATCTAGAAAGATGGTACTGATGAACCTATCTGCTGGGCAGCAGTAGAGACACAGGCATAGAACAGACTTGTGGACACAGATGGGGAAGGAGAGGGTGGGACGGGTTGAGAGAGCAGCATTGACACATATGCATTGTCATGTATAAAATTAGACAGCCAGTGGAAATGTGTTGAATGACACAGAGAGCTCAAATCTCGCCCTCTGTGACAACCAGCGGGGTGGGGTGGGGTGGGAGGCAGGAGGGAGGTTCAAGAGGGAGGGGACGCATGTGCACCTGTGGTTGCTTCATGTTGACATATGGCAGAAACCGACACAATAATGTAAAACTATTATCCTCTAATTAAAAATACATAAATGTAAATTTAAAAAGAAAGGCATATTTATACTTTTCCAAACTTTTTAAAAGTTGGGCGCGTCCATAAGACCCAACTATGAAATACAGCCAAAAATATGCTTAGCGAAGGAAGCTCCTGGGAAAGTTACATTTTCTTACAGAAAAGAAGAGGAAGACATGCTTATCACCATCTTTCCCTCTTCTTGCCTTGAACACTGGGATTATGGCTGGAGCTGGGTTTCCTTCCATCTTATCCTGAGTCCTAGCTGAATCACTGAACATCCCATGTATAGCATGAAAAGGTGCGCATTTTTACTAAGAATTCTAATGATATACTGCACTCATGGATAAATTCTAGAGCATCAAAATGAACGGACAATTTTACTTTAAAAGTTTTTTAAATATTTAAAATGTGTTTAGTCAGTTAGATTAGAAAGAGCTGACATGGGAAGAATAAGCAAAAGGAACAGACTATGTGGAGACAAGAGAAAAGAAAGGAAAATACGATTCCCATGCCCCTGAACAGGATGTCTGGAATTTTATAATTTGCTCCTCCTTTAACTACCTCCCCAAATGTGGGCCAATCTGTACAGATAAACCAAAGTACTGGAGCACTTCATAAGATTTCCAAAAATATCTAGACTAGCTTCTGCTTTAATCTTTATTCCTCCCATTTTCCAAGTAGTGCCATCAAATCAAAATTTGAGCAAATGTAAATATTCTCACAGCTGTCAAAGTGTTTATGTTTTTAAATGGATATTTTAAATCCCACTCAACCACAAAACATTGTAAGACAGTTTCCATGGTTACTTCTATTAATTCCAGCAGCCAGAAAACATTTAGCAGGCCGCTAAAAAAAATTAGTGTCATCAAGCATTTAAAAAAATAAAAAACTTTTGGAAGTGTTTATCTTGACTACTAATCATCTCTGTTGTATGATGATAATAATTCTGAAAACTCAGCAGATGTTGTAAATTCAATGAACAATGTACCGAATTCAATAAGAAAATGAATATCTAAATTTATTTCACTTTTATTGCAATTTATTATATTCATGACTTCAATTTGCATATGGAATGCTGAACACACATATAAGTGCCTGACACAGTATATTACAAATCAGATCTACATAAATTTTCAAGGTCTTCAATTCAATGGCAGATTACAATTACTTTTTATATACATTCAGACTTGATATTTCAGGAAATTAATCCCTTGAAGTGAAAATACATCTTAAAAACATATCTCATATCCTTACAATTTAAACATAATTGTTATATTAATTGCCAAACAAATTAAGATGTGAAATAATATGTAACTTATTTTCTGTAAATCTTTATTCCCAATGACACACTTTTCTTTTCCAAATATTATTTTAAAACTTCTAAAAAGTACTTGAGACAGTTTCTCATCCCTCCCCCTTTGTCTCTCATAGGTCAATCGCTTTTGGCTATTTTTACCTTTCTTAATTACACTGATTTACCTGCCACATTTTCTAATAATTACATATCTATACAAAAATTGCAATAGTTTTGGTTGAGCCTGTATTTAGCGTTTGAATTAATGCGCCTTTGAAGAGTACGTGGCTCAGATTCCTTTGTCGTGGGTTTGTTTGTTTGGTCTCTCCTGCATGATCATGCACTTCAGGTAAGTACTTCCAAAAGAAATTCGCTTTTTGACTGCGCCGAGTCTTCGCTGCTGTGCACGGGCCTTCTCTAGCTGCAGTGAGCGGGGGCTACTCTCTGGTTGTGTGCAGGCTTCTCATTGCGATGGCCTCTCTTACTGCAGAGCGCGGGCTCTAGGACACACAGGAGTTAGCAGCTGCAGCACGTGGCCTGAATAGTTGTGGCTAGCAGGCTTAGTTGCCCTGTGGCATGTGGGATCTTCCCCGACCAGGGATCGAACCCATGTCTCCTGTATTGTCAGGCAGATTGTTAACCACTGGGCCACAAGAGAAGCCCCCTGAAAGAGTATTTTTAATTGAAACATATATATGCAGATTTCAAAATGAAAAGGAAAAAGAGAGATTGGGAAAGAGAGATAAGAACAATTCTCTTATTCATGAAAAATTTTGCAGGACAAACATATCTTTTTTATTGCCTTCTCTTTAAAATAAAATATTTTGCTTATGTTTCAAATTAGAATAAAGAGATATTACAAAAGAACTCTTTTGTGTCTTCTCATTCATATATAGAATAGTCATTTTGATGAGATTTATTTTAATATTCCAGTACTACTCTTCTGCTCCCTGATTTTCTTCTCTAAATCATGAAATATTTTAAACATAAATTTATTATCTGAAGATTAGCCATGTTTTAGAATAGAATTTTCATGTACATATATTTTAAAAATGGAAAAGATCACATTTTCCCTGCAGGTAGAGGTACGCTATACTCTTAGCAAGAAAGGTAGGAAGAAAGGGAAAGGAAACGATGAGAAGAGAAAAAGAAAAAGAGACAAGTAAAGAAAACTCTCTCAGAAATAGCTCTCTCGCTCTATTAAATGCAAGAAAATCATCAGTGTAAAGACAAAATTTTATTCTCCCAGTGTTTATAGGTCTTACTGACTTGTGGGCATTAAAAAGACATGTCTCAAAAGGAATGCTTTGATGACATCAGTTTATTTTAATTTAAAACAAAAGCAAAACATTTGAAATTAAATAAAAGATGATTTATAGAAAAAAATTAACACTTCATAAATCTATTTAAAATATAATAATGGTCCTCTCAGAAAGTTTAGAAAATGACTCTTGTAAAATAAATCGGTCATATAATTTGGGATCATAGACTTTAACTCCTTTCCCACTTTTTTCATCTGCCAATTCTCCCTACCCTGCTCTTCATTCATCCCACCCAAAAGTTACCCTCAAAACACAAAAGGATGTTGATTCATAATTTTTTAATTTCTTAGTCACTTTCTATGTATTCAAGAACATTTTTCATATTTAATGATTTAATATGATGATGATTTAACATAATGATTTAATTTAATATTTAATCATTTTAAATGATTTAACTTGACTCTATAAACCTTCCTTTCAACCTTTGAAATGATGCTCAGTTGTGGATGTGACTGTGATGGAAATAAAATATGATGCTGTAAAGAACAGTATTGCATAGGAACCTGGAATATTAGGTCCATGAATGAAGGTAAGTTGGAAGTGGTCAAACAGGAGACGGCAAGAGTGAACATTGACATTTTAGGAATCAGTGAACTAAAATGGACTGGAATGGAGGGAATTTAACTCAGATGACTATTTTATCTACTGCTATGGGCAAGAATCCCATAGAAGAAATGGAGTAGTGCTCATAATCAATTGAAGAGTCTGAAATGCAGTACATGGGTGCAACCTCAAAAATGACAGAATGATCTCGATTCATTTCCAAGGCAAACCATTCAATATCACAGCAATCCAAGTCTATGCCCCAACCACCAATGCCAAAGAATCTGAAGTTGAAAGGTTCTATGAAGACCCACAAGACCTCCTAGAACTAACACCAAAAAAAGATGTCCTATTCATCACAGGGGACAGGAATGCAAAAGTAAGAAGTCAAGAGATACCTGGAATAAGGCAAGTTTGGCCTGGGAATACAAAATGAAGCAGGGAAAAGGCTAACAGAATTCTCGAAGAGACTGCACTGGTCACAGTAACACAAGAGATAACTTGACACATGGACATCACCAAATGGTCAATAACAAAATCAGGCTGATTACATTCTTTGCAGCCGATAATGAAGAGGCTGTACACAGCCAGAAAAAACAGGACCTGGAGCTGACTGTGGCACAGATCATCAGGTCCTCATAGCACAATTCAGACTTATGGAAAACGGCAGAAACCACTAGGCCAGTCAGGTGTGACTTAAACCAAATCCTCTATGAATATACAGTGGAGGTGATTCAAGGCCTTCCAAGGATAAGAGCTAGTAAAAGAGGACTTGAAGAACTACAGACAGAGGTCTGTAATATTGCACGGGAGGCAGCAAACAAAACCATCCCGAAGAAAAAGAAGTGCTTGAAGGCTAGCTAAGGGGTCGTGTGAGGAGTCCTTACATAGCTGAGGGAAGAAGAGGAGTGAAAAGCGCGGGAGACAGGGAAGGCACTGGATGTGCCTGACTAAATGCAGAGTTCCAGAGAATAGCCAGAGGCCAAGGAGGCTTCTTCAATGAACAATGCAAAGAAACAGAGGAAAATAACAGAAGGGGAAAGAATAGAGATCTCTTCAAGAAACTGGAAATAACAAAGGAAAATTTCATGCCAAGATGGGCACAATAAAGGAAAGAAACTGCAAAGAGCTAATAGAAGCAGAGGAGATCAAGAGGAGATGGCAAAAATACACAGAAAAGCTGTACAAAAAAGACCTCAAAGACCTGAATAACCAAGGTGGTGTGGTCACTCATCCAGAGACAGACATTCTGAAGTGTGAAGTCAAGTGGGCCTTCGGAAGCATTGCTGCCAATAAAGCTAGTAGAGGTGACGGAATTCCAGCAAATCTATTTAAAATCCTAAAAGATGATGCTATTGAAGTGCTGCACTCAATGTATCAGCAAATTTGGAAAACCCAGCAGTGGACACAGGACTAGAAAAGTCAATCTTCATCCCCATTCCCAAGACTGGCAGTCCTAAAGAATGTTCAAACCATTAGACAGTTGCACTCATTTCCTATGCTAGCGAGGTTATGCTCACAAGCCGTCAAGCTGGGCTTCAGCATCACATGAGCTGAGAGCACCCAGATGGTCAAGCTGGATTTAGAAAAGGCAGAAGGACCAGAGATCAAAGTGCGAACATTTGCTGAATCAGAGAAAAAGCAAGGGAATTCCAGAAAAACATCTACCTGTTTCAGTGACTACAGTAAAGCCTTTGACTGTGTGGATCATAATAAACTGTGGAAAACTCTTAAAGAAATGGGAGTACCAGATCATCTTACCTGTCTCCTGAGAAACCTGTATGCAGGTCAAGAAGCAACAGTTCCAACCCTGTATGGAACAGCTTACTGGTTCAAAATCGAGACAGACATATGGCAACACTGTTTACTGTCCCCCTGTTTATTTAACTTATACACAGAGCACATCATGCGAAATGCTGGGCTGGATGAGTTACAAGCTGGACTCAAGATTGCTTAGACTTGCAGATGATACCACTTTAATGGCAGAAAATGAAAAGGAACCAAAGAACCTCTTGATGAGGGTGGAAGAGGAGTGTGAAAAAGATGGTTTAAAATTCAGCATTCAAAAAACTAAGATCATGGCATCTGGTCCCATCACTTCATGGGAAATAGAAGGGGAAAATGTGGAAACAATGACAGATTTCGTCTTTTGGGCTCTAAAATCCCTGTGAATGATTACTGCAGCCATGAAACTAGAAGACTATTGCTTCTTGGCAGGAAAGCTATGACAAACCTAGACAGTATGTTAAAAAGCAAAGACATCACTTTGCCAACAATTGTCTGTATAGTCAATGGAATGGTCTTTCCAGTAGTCCTGTAATGATGTGAGGGTACTCAAGGAAGGCAGAGAGCCTAAGAATTGATACTCTCTAACTGTGGGGCTGGAGAAGACTCTAGAGAGTTCCTTCAACACCAAAAGATCAGAACAGTCTTAAAGAAAATCAACCCTGATTATTCCTTGGAAGGACTGATGCTGAAACTGAAGCTCCAATACATTGACCACCTCATGAGAACAGCCAACTCATTGGAAAAGACCCTGATGCTAGGAAAGATTGAAAGCAGAAGGAGAAGAGGGCAACAAAGGATGAGACGGTAGGATGGCATCACCAATTCAATGGACATGAAATTGGGCAAACTCCAGGAGATGATGAAGGACAGGGAAGCATGGTGTGCTGCAGTCCATGGGGTCTCAAAAAGTCGGACATGACTTGGTGACTGAACAACCACATCAACACTAAGAAATCATTATGAAATACTTGATTCTAAAAAGATATTTCTATATTTTATGTATTGTAATAATTAATTAACAGTTCTCTTTGTGAAATATTATTCAGGGTTAATCTATCTTTCAACATAAAGAAAATGTGCAATTCAGACCAAAAATATCTGATTATATCTTTTAGCTAATGATCAAAACAAGTAACTCTAAGAAAGCTTTTAAATGTAATAATAAACATTTAAAATGATAGAGTCTAAGTTTTCTGGGAAAGCAAGACACTGAACCATGCTAACAAAGCATTTTCTCCCTTCAGGACAGTGGTTTGGAATTCTAATTCGGTACGATACGGCCTGTTTGATATTCAGGACTACAAGGAAGAGATGGTCAATGGCAAGTGAACACTTGAATTAAAATTTTTCAAAGGAAATATATGATCTGATTATTACCTTGCATATGTAAGTATATTAAGGTTTCCAGTGACTTAGCAGCAGCAGCAAGGGTGAGGAAATTGTACGAAAGATCAAAGTGTAAAATTTGTGTTTGGGCCTCTGACATTCATTTTCAGATTAAAAATCACAGTAAGAAAAAAAATATGATATAAAATATAGTAGGTTTCAAATTCTATAATTATATTTAAGATATGGTTATTTTACATCATCTTAAAGGTATATTTTACCGTAATATCATTATATTTTTAACATGCTACTGTATTCAATCTACAAGTTCCGTAAAGTCTGCATCGTGGGCCCTTATCAGCAATGTTTGTGTATTTTGTCACTTGTTATCCTCAGAAAGTCTCTCATGCAAGAGAGATTCATTGAAGCCCTACATAAACATAAAGAGTATCCTGTCAAATAAAGGAAGCATGAATTAATGAAAGACCACCATCTTAGTTTTCGTGGGCTACTATAAAAAATGCCATAAACCGCAAAATTTATAAACAGTAGACATTTATTTCTCACAGTTCTGGAGGCTGAAAAGTCCAAGAACAAGGAACTGGAAGGTACAGGGTCTGGAGAGAGCCCACTTCCTTCTTCACACACAGCTGTCCCACTGTGCTCTCACTTTGGTGGAAGAGACTAGAGAGCTCTCAGGGGTGTCTTCTATAAGAGCACAGGGCAAAGGCTAATAGAGTTTTACCAAGACAACACACTGGTCATAGCAAACACCCTCTTCCAACAACACAAGAGAAGACTCTACACATGGACATCACCAGATGGTCAATTCCAACATCAGGTTGATTGTAGTCTTTGCAGCCAAAGATGTAGAAGCTCTATATAGTCAGCAAAAACAAGGTCGGGAGTTGACTGTGGCTCAGATCATGAACTCCTTATGCCAAATTCAGACTTAAATTGAAGAAAGTAGGTAAAACCACTGGAGCATTCAAGTATGACCTAAATCAAATCTCTTACATTATACAGTGGAAGTGAGAAATAGATTAAAGGGATTAGATCTCATAGACAGAGTGCCTGATGAACTATGGATGGAGGTTCCTAACATTGTAGAGGAGGCAGGAATAATGACCATCCCCAAGAAAAGAAATGCAAAAAGGCAATATGTTTGTCTGAGGAGGGCTTACAAATAGCTGTGAAAATAAGAGAAGCAAAAGGCAAAGGAGGAAAGGAAAGATATACCCATTTGAATGCAGAGTTCCAAAGAATAGCAAGGAGAGATAAGAAAGCCTTCCCCAAGGATCAATGCAAAGAAATAGAGGAAAACAATAGAATGGGAAAGACTAAAGATCTCTTCAAGAAAATGAGAGATACCAAGGGAACATTTCATGCAAAGATGGGCACAATAAAGGACAGAAATGGTATGGATCTAACAGAAGCAGAAGATATTAAGAAGAGGTGGTAAGAATACACAGAAGAACTATGCAAAAAAAAGATCTTCATGACCCAGATAACCATGACACTGTGATCACTCACCTAGAACCAGACATCCTGGAATGTGAAGTCAAGTGGACCTTAGGAAGCATCACTACAAGCAAAGCTAGTGGAGGTGATGGAATTTCAATTGAGCTATTTATTGTCTATGCAAAAGCCGTTGACTGTGTGGCTCACAATAAACTGTGGAAAATTCTGAAAGAGATTTGAATACCAGACCACCTGACCTGCCTCTTGAGAAACCTGTATGCAGATCAAGAAGCAACAGTTAGAACTGGACTTGGAACAACAGACTGATTCCCAATCAGGAAAGGAGTACGTCAAGGCTGTATATTGTCACCTTGCTTGTTTAACTTATATGCAGAGTACATCATGAGGAACGCTGGGCTGGAGGAAGCACAAGCTGGAATGAAGATTGTTGGGAGAAATATCAATAACCTAAGATATGCAGATGACACCACCCTTTTGGCGGAAAGCAAAGGAGAACTAAACATCCTCTTGATGAAAGTTAAAGAGAGTGAAAAAGTTGGCTTAAAGCTCAACATTCAGAAAACTAAGATCATGGCATCAAGTCCCATCACTTCATGGCAAATAGATGGAGAAACAGTGGAAACAGTTACAGACTTTATTTTGGGGGTCTCTGAAGTCACTGCAGATGGTGATTGCAGCCAGGAAATTAAAAGACACTTACTCCTTGGAAGGAAAGTTATGACCAACCTAGCCAGCATATTAAAAAGCAGAGACGTTACTTTGCCAACAAAGGTCCATCTAGTCAGAGCTATGGTTCTTCCAGTAGTCGTGTATGGATATAAGAGTTGGACTATAAAGAAAGCTGAGTGCTGGAGAAGTGATGCTTTTGAACTCTGGTATTGGAGAAGACTCTTGAGAGTCCCTTGGACTGCAAGGAGATCCAACCAGTCCATCCTAAAGGAGATCAATCCTGGGTGTTCATTGGAAGGACTGATGCTAAAGCTGAAACTCCAATACTTTGGCCACCTGATGCGAAGAGCTGACTTATTTGAAAAGACCCTGATGCTGGGAAAGATTGAAGGCGGGAGGAGAAAGGGATGACAGAGGATGAGATGGTTGGATGGTATTACTGACTCAATGGACTTGGGTTTGAGTAAATTCTGGGAGTCGACTCCAGGGAGGCCTGGCATGCTGCAGTCCACGGGGTGGAAAAGAGTTGGACATGCCTAAGTGACTGAACTGAACCGATTCCCATTCATGAAGGCGACACCCTTATATTCATCTCCCAAAGGCCCCATCTCCAATTAGCACTGCTTTAGGGATTTAGCTTTAACATATGCTTAAGGGGGAATCCCAGACCATCATCCATAACAACCCCTGACTTTTGCTTCGAAGGATCTGAATTCAGGTCTCATCTCTCTAATCAGGAGAGATGACATGACAAGTTACCCATGACACTATGAGTGACACTAATAGCATAGGTTTCAGGTTCCTTTTATGTAAGAGTGATAATAATATCCACCTAGAAGCCTTACTATAAGATTTAAATGCTACAGTATTTGAAGGTGGCTGGCTCACAGTTTCCTTTTTTAAATTGCCTTCTTTGTTCTCTCCCTATTTTCAAACTCAGAAGACAAATTTTGTTTGACTTCAAGCAAACAAATGTAAGTTGTCTTTAAATTTCAAATTATCTCCATTAAACAGACTATGAATATATTTCCAGCAATCATTAGATATTTATTGAGAATCAATTTTGAATTATATTCACTTTTCTGGGAGTTAGGCAGTATATTTGACAATGTATAGTATAAAAACAGGCAGGATAACTTCAAAACTATCATCTCAGTAATAGCAGCTACAAAAACCTGTAGTATAAATGTTTATTCAATTAGAGATTTGTGAATTTAATACACTGAAGGGCCAGAATAAACAAAATGTAATCAAATTCGTCTGAAACATTAAAGCTCAGAGCACCCAGTAATTTTTCTTCCTTATGGTAGATTACCCGACTTGGAATCATCTGAGATAAACTTCTTTTTTTCACTTTATTTGCATCACTGGGACTCATCTGATGCGATCTATTATTTCTCTTCTCACCAAGAGAAAGAGGTAACTCTCCAAAATAATTTATTTTTATTGAAGTATAATTGAATTACAAGGTTGGGTTCATTTCAGGTATACAGCAAAATGGTTCAGTTCTATACACATAGTTTTTCAGGTAATTTTTCGTTATAAGCTGTTACAAGATACTGAGCATAGTTCCCTGTGCAGTGCAATAAATGTTGTTTCCTATTTCACGTGTGGTGGTTTGCATCTGCTCACCCACACTCTCGATCTTTCCCGCCTTCCCTTTCTGCTTTGCTTACCATAGTTTGCTTTCTACGTCTGTGAGTCTGTTACCGTGTCGTATACAAATTCATCTGTATTATTTTTTAGATTCCACACAAAAATGATATCATATAATACTGGTCTTTCTCAGTCTGACTTACTTCGGTCAGTTTGATATTATCTCGGTCCACCCATTTTGCTGCAAATGGCAAAATTTCATTCCTGTTTGTAGCTGAGAAACGTACATTCTGTGTGTGTGTGGATACATATATATATCACATTTTCTTAAACCAATTGTCTTTTGACGGGCACTTGAGTTGTTTCCATGTGTTGGCTATTGTAAATAGTGCTGCTCCGATTATAAGTCACCAAAACCAAGAACTGGGCCCAGGTCACTGCTCCTTATTGTAAAATTCAGATTTAAATTGACAAAAGCACAGAAAACCACTAGGCCATTCAGGTATGACCTAAATCAAATCCCTTATGATAATACAGTGGGGGTGGCAAATAGATTCAAGGGATTAGGTCTGATAGAGTGCCAGAACTGTGGATGGAGGTTCACAACATTGTCAGGAGGCAGGGACCAAATCTATGCCAAAGAAAAAGAAATGCAAGAGGGCAAAAAGGTTGTCTGAGGAGGCTTCACAAAAAGCTGAATAAAGAAGAGAGGCAAAAGGCAAGGGAGAAAGGGAAAGATATAACTAACTGAAGGCAGAGTTCCAGAGGATAGCGAAGAGAGATGAGAAGGCCTTCATATATGAATAATGCAAAGCAATAGAGAAAAAAACAATAGAATGGGAAAAACTAGAGATGCCTTTAAGATATTGGTGATAACAAGGGAGAGAATCCACCTGCAATGCAGGAGACCTGGGTTCACTCCCTGGGTTGGGGTGATCCCCTGGAGGAGGGCATGGAAACCGACTCCAGTATTCTTGCCTGGAGACTCCCATGGACTGAGGAGCCTGGCGGGCTGCAGTCCAGGGAGTCGCAAAGAGTCAGACACAACTGAGCGACTAAGCAGAGCACAGCACAGCACAAGGGTGTATTAAGGCTCTTTCCTGGCCTCTAGCCTACAGATGCCAATGGGAACGTCATGATATGGGTGACAAGCAAGAATATCTCCAGATACTACCAAATGTCACGTAGGAGGCAGAATCATCTCCAGTTCAGACACACTGGTTTACATCAATGAATCTAAATTTCAACTTTTGATAAGAAAATGTAGCCATTAGATTGCTAAAGGTTAGGAAGTCCGTACTAGAAAATATCTCAAATATGTAAGAAATACAGCTCCAAAATCACATTTAATTATCTTCACATACTTCTTGTGTCTATGCAGTATGAGTAAATCATTGAAATATAATCGGAATAAGAATATACTTACTACAAGAGATTTTCCTGACTGCAGGAAAACTTCCCAAACTACCTTGCATAAAATTACTCTGAAAGAATAAAGGATGTCTGCTAAGCTACACCTATTGTGTATAGCCTTGTCCTCACAAAAATCAGCAATAATAAGAAAAACCAACAAAATCACTAACATTTCTACAACCAGAAATTTCACTATAAAGTTGGATAACAAATTTCCTGCTCATTCATCTGCTATTAGAGATGGCATGTTTTCAATGCTCACTTAGTGACTTTCTAATTCTTTATAGCTTGTACGTTTAAAAACCACAATGAACTTGTCCCAGAAGAGATTTAGAAGCCCTCTAGAGAATTTCACCTACATGGTTTTATTTATACTAGATTTATTTTAATTCATAGAAAAAAAGTACAAAACCAAAGTTCCCAGATGTTCCTTAGCTTTAATACTCCAATAAATCTGCTCTCCTTCAAGCATAAATTATTCCATGTACAATTATCCTTAGTGTCAATTATCTGAGCTATTCTTCTAATATTGTTTATTTTCTCCAGAGTTTCAATTAATCTTCTCTGAGAAGAGTATGATCTTCATGTTTATTCTTTAAGCTTTTGTCCTGGAACAAATTGTCTATACCTAACATTAACTCTAAAAGCAGAAGATAAGAAAACATAGTTTTTAATGAAATATTTTTCTTAAATAAAAATGACTATTCAAATGAAAGAGAATAAAGACTTAACCCATTTAATAAAGTATTTTTTAGATTTATCTTGAAGATATTAGATGAAAATTAAATTATTCTGGTCTGGCTATGATAAAATAGGTCTTCTCAGATAACCTCCACCCAACAAGGAAAAAAAGAAAAATGATAAAAGTTGGGTAAATTTTTATGAGTATTTAGCAAAAGCAAACAAAGAAACATACAATTTTCAGTGCATTAAAGAAAACCAAAGTAGACATGAAGTCAAAATGCTGCAGAGATGGAAATTCTTAGAGATGAGCAAAATGGTTTTTGCTGCTTTCTTCTCTGGAGAAGGAAATGGCAACCCACTCCAGTGTTCTTGCCTGGAGAATCCCAGGGACGGGGGACCCTGGTGGGCTTCTGTCTATGGGGTCACACAGAGTCGGACACGACTGAAGTGACGCAGCAGCAGCAGCTTTCTTCTCAAGGCATTTGATGATTCATAAGCTACGTAAGCCAAGAGGCTAAGAAGCCAAACAAAATATAAAATTTAACAGGACATCTAAATAAAGTTTTCTACAATCTCACGGTGCTGAAGAGAATAAATATTGAAATTCAGAGACTGCCAAGAAGAAGAAAACCCTAGTAAACATCCCATGTTTTTGATTGAAAAACGTAAAGAGCCATTATTTAGGAAAAGAAGACAAAACAAACAAAACCAGCCCTAGGAAAGACTGAATCCAGTCCTAAATTTTCCAGCTATGACTGCAACATGGTGATCTGTTCCTATCATCTCTGCCAGAAGAAAAATTCATGTTCTCGCATCAAAGATATCATTATTCAGTCTCTGTAGTATTTTCCACTCAATGACTGGCTTACAAACAAACATTATTAAACATGCAATGAGAGTAAATCAAACGATTATATATCAGAGAAAAAGAGGGAGGGAAAGACAGAAACATACCTATGAGTGATCCAGATATTATAGTTTTCAGACATGGATTTAAAATAAGTGTTTTCAATATATTCAAGGACATATGATGGTATAAAGATCACCATAGAACTGGAATGTATAAAGAAGAAAAATGTAATTCAAAAAAAATGAAAATACTATAACAGAAATAGAAGCTAGTAGGTACATTAACTACAGCTTAGACAAAAAATAGAGCATTAGAAAACTGGAAGTTAGATCAGTAGAAAATAGCCAGAGTGAAGCTTGTAGAAATAAAAAGATAAAAAGCAGAATAGCTTCAGAAATATATAGGCCACTGATTACAGGTCTAAAACATGTATTTAAAGTGCTAGAGAGTGAAAAATGGAGGTAAGGGAAGAAGTAATATTTGAGGAAACTCTGTGTGCAGTTTTTCCAAAAATAAAGGCCATGGTACAGTGGAAGTGAAAATAGATTCAAGGGATTAGGTCTGATAGACAGAGTACCTGAAGAGCTATGGACAGAGGTTCACAACACCACACAGGAGGCGGTGATCAAAACCATCCCCAAGGAAAAGAAATGCAAAAAGGCAAGATGGTTGTCTAAAGAGACCTTACAAATAGCTGAGAAAAGAAGAGAAAGACAAAGTTCTGTACAGTCAAAGACGCTATGGTCACTATGGATGTGAGGGTTGACCATAAAGAAGGCTGAGAGCCAAAGAATTGATGCTTTCAAACTGTGGTGTTGGAGAAGACTCTTGAGGGTCCCTTGGACTGCAAGGAGATCCAATCAGTCCATCCTAAAGGAAATCAGTCCTGAATATTCACTGGAAGGACTGGTGTGAAGAGCCAACTCTTTGGAAAAGCCCCTGATGTTGGGAAAGATGGAAGGCAGGAGGAGATGGGGATGACAGAGGAAGAGATGGTTGGATGGCACCACCGACTCGATGGACATGAGTTTAAGTAGATTCCGGGAGTTGGTGATGGACAGGGAGGCCTGGCGTGATGCGGTTCATGGCGTCACAAAGAGTCGGACACGACTGAGCAACTGAAAGACCTGTATCAACTAACAACAAATTAACACGCTAGAGGGAAAAACATTCCAAAATCCAAAGATATGGAAGAAAACTTAAAAGCAGCAAGTCATGAGAGGATATCCCCTTCAAACAGAAATAAGACCCTCAGTTGACTTTATGTCAAAGAAAAAGAACGAAAATAAGGAAGAGAGGAAGGAAGATGAGGAGGAGGGAGATGAGGAAGGGGAAGGAGAGGGGACACAGAAGCAGCAGAGGACGAAACGCTGTTGTGGCAACTTTAATGCACTTAAGTGAACAGTAAAATTTTCCAACTTGTAAAAATATCCTCTAAAAGCAAAGATAAAGGTGTTTCAAATAAATAAAAGCATTTGTCACCAGCAGACCTAAGTTAGAAAGAAATACTGAAAAGAATTCTTCCTGACAAAGAAAAGTGATCAGACTGAGAGAGTCAGTTTGTAGGCAGGTCGACAAGAAGTCCGGGGTCCCCGAGGAGGAGAGAGGGGTCTGGGGCTCTTGCAGAGGAGACAGGGGTCTGGAATTCCCAAGGAGGAGGAAAGGACAAATGTCTTTTTTCCTCTACATTCCTGAGTCTTAGTCACATAAAGCTATTGCTTTCTTTAAGTCCAGAACGGATGATTACACAACAAATAACTCAGTTTAAACTCTGTACTCAGCATTATATAACAACAATGTATCCTGCTTGAGGACAGTTTCTCCTTGTTGAAAACCCTCTGACTGATCCTGTTATTTTAGAATGTAAATCGTGGGAGTGGGTCTGGTAAGATCTTTAAAACCTCGAGACATTCTTTTGATTCATTGTAATAACCAATTTACAAAGGAAATAGCCCCCTTGCTTAGACTAATGAGGGGGGCACTCTCCGCCCCGTTCTGATGTCCATGTCAGAAGCTTTCCCTGTCCTTTTTTCATTTTAATAAAACTCTGTTACACAAAAGTTCTTGAGTGATCTAGCCTGCTCCCTGGTACTGAAGCTAAATCTTCTTCTTCAGAGATCTAGAATCTGACATCGTTCACCATAAGCTATCAAGCATGGGAAAGAGGAAGAAAAGAAAAGTCAAAGCAGGATAAATAGATGGGTGAAATGAAACGAATATTGGCCTAAATAATAAATGATACCAATAATGTTTGACAGATGGAAACATATATGTAGAATTAAATGATGAAAAATAACAAAAGGCAAAGGGAGTTAAATGGTGTTAAACTGTTCTAAGATCATTTTCAATTTTCTGAAAGTTGAAGAGCATTAATTTACCACAGACTCTCAGAAATCATGGTTGCTCAGATGGTAAAAAATCTGCCTGCAATGAAGGAAACTCAAGTTCAACACTTGGGTCAGGAAGATCCCTTGGAGAAGGGAATGGCTATCTGCTCCAGTATTTCTGTCTGGAGAATTCCATAGGCAGAGAAACCTAGTGGGCTACAGTCCATGGGGTCGCAAAGAGTCAGACTGGACTGAGCTACTAACACTTTCACTAGCAAATCAAAGTTATATACAACAATTACTACTGTAAATGAAAGAATACATGGCTAACCAGATAATATACAGAAAGAAAGCACGAAATAGGAAAAGATAATGGATAGTTAAAATAGAACACCCATGACACATTTCAACCTAAACATGCAATTACTTTTAATTATAAATAGAACGTGTCTGCTCAGTTGCTAAGTCATATCCGACTCCTTGTGACCCTATGGACTGTAGCCCACCAGGCTCCTCTGTCCATGAGGTTCTCCAGGCAAGAATACTGGAGTGAGTTGCCATTTCCTTCTCCAGGGCATCTTCCTGACCCAGGGAATGAACATAAACCTCTTATGTCTTCTGCTTTGCCAGGTGGATTCTTTACCACTGAGTCACCTGGGAAGCCCATAAATAGAACAGATGTCATATTTAAGACAAGATTGTCAGAGAGCAAAAAATTATCCATATAAATTCATTGAAAATGTGAACACAATTTTTTTTTCATTGAAGGAAAATGTTTTTGCAATTATGAATGGAATATTTTGTTTATAAAAGGATGAATAAAGGTGGTTTGGTAAGGCTAAGAAATAAAAGTTCCCCAAATAAGCTTACAAGGAACATTTTGGCACAAGCCCATTCTTCCTTAATTGCTCCTATTGGCTAACATCAATTCAATTTTGCTTCCTGTGGGTCCTTCATACATCAAGCTAACTCCCTGATGATTTCAGCTTTTCTTTCCAAACGTTTAGCTGTGGCAAAACATTTCACTCAGCAGGGCCTTACATGCAGGGATACATTTGACTTGTCAACACTGGGGATTCAGATATACATTAAAAATAAACCCCAGCACATCTAAAACTAACTCTTACTGGATAAATTCTTCAGGAAGCACTTTTAAGACTAAAGAAAAAGTACAAAGGTTATGGCAAGGAAAGTAATTACTGTGTAAAACGTCTGAGAAACACCAGTACAGTCATATTCATCACCAGATTTCTATACTCATTGTTTCTAAAATTAAGCATATAAAAGAAAACACATTAAACTATGAGAACATCAAGCAATATGCTTAGAAGCAAATGTAAATAGATTAAAATAAAGATGACATTTAGAACAAAAAAACAACAGGGAGAAACTGATTGGAGAACCAACCCATTACATTAGCCCTAAATTGACATTTTAAAGCACAAAGGAAATAATTGTGCATTTCAAACTAGTAGGCAGTAAGAGAAGTGTCTGCATCTCATAGAAGCAGTCCATGCAGATAAAATTTCAAAAACTTCATGTAATATATCAGTGGGTTGGTTGGGGTGTTTTTTAAAGTCTATATGAAAATAAATAAGTATGTAGACCAAAATATGAATTTATTAGATTAGTTCTTCTCTTATCTTTCACCTCAGTGGGTTTGTTGGGGTGTTTTTTAAAGTCTATATGAAAATAAATAAGTGTGTAGACCAAAATATGAATTTATTAGATTAGTTCTTCTCTTATCTTTCACCTCAGTGGGTTGGTTGGGGTGTTTTTTAAAGTCTATATGAAAATAAATAAGTGTGTAGACCAAAATATTAATTTATTAGATTAGTTCTTCTCTTATCTTTCACCTCAAATATTGTTTAAACATATCATGTACCAGTAGTGTTTTAAAGTTATTTAGTTATTTTATGAGTACTATCTTATTAAGAGAAAAGGGTAGTATGTTAACTTGCTTAATATCTTATCTAGATATTTGAAAATTTATATGGAATTTAGAAAGATGCAAATGATAACCCTGTATACGAGACAGCAAAAGAGACACAGATGTATAGAACAGTCTTTGGGACTCTATGGGAGAGGGTGAGGGTGGGATGATTTGGGAGAATGGCATTGAAACACGTATGTTGTCATATGTAAAACGAATCACTAGTTCAGGGTCGATGCATGTTATAGGATGCTCGGGGCTGGCATGCGGGGATGACCCAGAGGGAGGAAAAAGGGAGGAGGGAGGTGGGAGGGGGGTTCAGGAGGGGGAACTTATGTAAACCCGGGGCAAATTCATATCAATGTATGGCAAAACCAACCAATATAATATTGCAAAATAATTTGCCTCCAATAAAAAATAAATTAACTACATTAAAAAAAAAATTTAATGAACAAAATGTAAAATTAGTAAAAGCTTTTTTAGTAAAAATTGTAGTAAACTTTTTAGGGTCCATCTCCAAAAAAAGGAAATAAAATAAAAAGTAAACAAATGGGACCTCATTAAACTTAAAAGCTTTCACACAGCTAAAGAAATTACTGATAAAAAACGAATGCGAGAATATACTTGCAAATATGGCCGATAAAGGATTAATATCCAACAGCTCATACAACTGAACATCAAAAAAAAAAAAAAAGACCTAATTAAAAAGTGAGCAGAAGAACTGAATAGACATTTTTCCAAAGAGGAAATGCAGATGACCAGCAAGCAGATGAAAAGATGCTCAACATCAGTAATCATAGGGAAATGTAAAGCAAAACTACAATGAGCTATCACCTCATACCTGTCAGAATGACTGTCATCAAAAAGATCTACAAATAACAAATGTTGGCCACGATATGGAGAAAAGGGGAACTTCATACCCTGCTTGTGGGGATGTAACTTGGTGAACCATTGTGGAGAACAGCATGAAGGCTCCTTAAAAAACTAAAATCATAACTACCATTTTTTATTCAGTCACTGTCATGTCTGACTTTCTGTGACACCAAAGACTACAGCATGCCAGGTTTCCCTATCCTTCACCATCTCCTGGAGTTTGCTCATATCCACATGCATTGAGTCGCGGATGCTGTCTAACCATCTCATTCTCTGCCACTCCCTAGCCTTCCATCTTTCCCAACATCAGGGTCTTTTCCAATGAGCTGGCTCTTTGCATCAGGTAGTCAAAGTATTGGAGTTTCAGAGTCAGCATCAGTCTTTCCAATGAATACTCGGAGTTGATTTTCTTTACGACTGACTGATTTGATTTCCTTGCAGTCCGAGGGACTTTCAAGCATCTTCTTTAGCACTGCCATACTCCAGAACACCATATTACCTGGCAATTTCACTCTTGGGTACATATCCAAAAAAGAAAGAAAGAAAAAAAAAACTAACTCAAAAAGGTACATGAACTCCAATATTTATAGGCATTATTTACAATTGCCAAGATATGGAAGCAACCTAAGTGTCCATCAGCAGATGAATGGATAAACATGTGGCTAAGTGAAATAGGTCAGACAAAGAAAGACAAACGCTGAATAGTATCACTTAGATGTGGAAATCTAAAAAATACAACAAACTCATGAAGATAGCCAAAAAGAAGCAATCTCACAGAGATTAAACTATTAGTAGAGAATAAACTGGAGAAGGAAATGGCAACCCACTCCAGTGTTCTTGCCTGGAGAATCCCCAGGGACGGGGGAGCCTGGTGGGCTGCCGTCTATGGGGTCACACAGAGTCGGACACGACTGAAGTGACTTAGCAGTAGCAGCAGAGAATAAACTATTGGTTACCAGTGGAGTCACATTGAGTGAGTGAGTGAGTGAAGTCGCTCAGTCGTGTCCGGCTCTTTGTGACCCAGTGGACTGTAGCCTACCAGGCTCCTCCGTCCATGGAATTCTCCAGACAAGAGTACTGGAGTGGGTTGCCATTTCCTTCTCAAGGGATCTTCCCAACCCAGGGATCAAACCAGGGTCTCCCACATTGGAGGCAGACGCTTTAACCTCTGAGCCACCAGGGAATAGATGGAAAAACAGTGGAAACAGTGAGACTTTATTTTGGGGGGGCTCCAAAGTCACCACAGGTGGTGACTGAAGCCATGAAATTAAAAGACGCTTACTCCTTGGAAGAAAAGTTATGACCAATGTAGACAGCATATTAAAAAGCAGAGACATTACTTTGCCAACAAAGTTCCATCTAGTCAAGGCTATGGTTTTTCCAGTGGTCAGGTATGGATGTGAGAGTTGGACTATAAAGAAAGCTGAGCACCGAGGAATTGATGCTTTTGAACTGTGGTGTTGGAGAAGACTCTTGAGAGTCCCTTGGACTGCAAGGAGATCCAACCAGTCCATCCTAAAGGAGATCAGTCCTGGGTGCTAATTGGAAGGACTGATGTTGAAGTTGAAGCTCCAATAGTTTGGCCACCTGATGCAAAGAATTGACTCATTTCAAAAGACCATGATACTGGGAAAGATTGAAGGAGGGAGAAGAAGGGGATGACAGAGGATGAGATGGTTGGATGGCATCACCGACTCGATGGACATGAGTTTGAGCAAGCTCCAGGAGCTGGTGATGGACCAGGAGGCCTGGTGTGCTGCAGTCCACGGGGTCGCAAGGAGTTGTTCACGGCTGAGTGACTGAACTGAACTGATTACCAGTGGAGAGATGGGGAGGGACAATATAGCAAATGGGGGATGAGATGCACGAACTTTCAGCTGTAAAATATGCTCAGAGGTATACTGTAAAAGGTGGGAAATACAGCCAATCTTTCATAATAGTTGTAAGTGGAATGCAAACTTTAAAAGCTATATAAAAAATTTAATTAACAAAATAAATAAAAACAACTCAAACCCTGAGTCAAACTCTTTTAGTCAACATCAAATAAAAATTAAGTAAAATAAGATAAAATAAGTAGAAAAATGCAATTTACTATAAACATAAAAATAGGAATATCTAAACATTTTTTTCCAAATTTTTAAGGAAAATATTAAGAATGTCATCTAAAATGTATTTTTCAATAATAAAAAACCTTTTTATTTTCCCTAAAGTACAACAAGGGGCAACTAAATTTCACTAGATAAGAGAAAATTAGCATAAAGATGGAAACTATTTATTCATGTAACAAAATATCTTAGGTAACATGGGGAAATGACAAAGATAACTCAATGGACAAAAATGGAAAGCTACAATCTTAGATAGAGTAAAGTCACTGTCAGTTGTTGAAACCTAGGACTGGAAGCTCAAAAGATACTTTTATATCCAAAAGATATGAAATATAAACTAAGGGGAAATTGTTACATAATCTAAAAGCATAAATTAGTTGAAAATATAATAAAAGCTTAAAGATTGTTTAAGAAAATATTTTCTAGTTTGCTGAGAATTGAGCCTCCAACAAGTTTAATATTTCTGCATTCTCTATAGTATAAAAACATAAAAATAAATGATGAATATATTTAGGAAAATTAGTAATAATATGAATTTTTATTTCACAATGTTCAATTAAACACTAACAAAAAATTATAATAGTTACATATTTTTAGCTTTCATCAGCTTACATTAGGAAGTAAAGCCTTTAAAGCAAATAAATAAAGAGGTTAATTGTGCTCTTGGCTCATTCATTCTGCACTGGCTGTAATTATTAACACAAAGAAAACAGGACTGGTGGTGTCTTCTGTCTGGAAAATATCATTTCCTTCCAGGAACCTCACTTAGAAATAACGTTAGGGATGAGGACGTGGAAAACGGGCAGACTTACTGAAGAAGGTCGCTCACCCTTATTCCCCAATTCAGAGTAATGGTCCATCAGAACTGAGGCAGAATTTAGGGGAAACAGCTGCCTGGAGCAGGTTCCACAATCTTGCCTTTACCTAACATCTCAGCTCCAAAATGGACCTGTATGATCCTGTGCCCAGGAGAATCCTCCTTCAGGAGACTGAACTCTGAACAGAAATTTTCCTGACTATGAGCCACTGTTGCATTTTGCATTGTAACATTACCTCTTGTCTTGCCAAATGTCTGTTAGGTAGCATATCTATTCTATGCATGTGTGGTTGGACTCTGTAAGTGAGGCCTCAATGCTGAGTCTTCAAATACATACGGTGTAATACAGAACTCATATAGAATTTTTCCTAGACTACCCTCCCGCCTCAGCAATCCTACTCTGAATGTCTTTGCCACTTGAGACAAGCTTTGCGCCATGAAACTGCATCATTTTTTCTATCCTTGGACATTTTTAGAGGCTACGAGTTTGAAACAACTCATCCATTTTAGTTCCTGAGCAGCTGTGGAATTCTCCCGCAGACGCGACTGTTGCGTTCACTCGGCACTTCACCCGTTCAGCACCGAGGACCTCTCCCTTCTTGCCTAGTTTGGTCTCCGTCGCATCACACCGGCGATCCTGCTGCCGCACGGTTTGCTCCTTCTCAGTTTCTCCTCTTGGGTCCGTCCTGATTTCTGCATGCTGGGAGCTCCCTTGAGCTTGGTTCTCCACGGTTGCTCAATCGTAATTTAAATACCGTGCCTCTTGCCCTGTTTGATGTCTGACTTGGAAGCAGAAGGAAGTGCAAAGCAGAGAATATATTTGTTGTTTTGAGAAACAGCAAGAAGGCCATGCAGCTGGAATAGAATGAACATTGGACCTTTTACTAAGAGATGACGGGTTTGAAGAAATGCAGGGAGTTAGACTCATATACTGCCTTGTGGAATGTTTAAAGAACTCCAGTTTTAACCATCCAGGATTTGCAGCAGAGGAAAGACATGATCTAATTTCTGAAGGACCACTCTTGCTACTATGTTAAGAACAAGCCGTAGCAGATGACGAATAGAAGCCAAGACTAGTTAAGGAGTCCATGGAAATGAACCTGGAGAGACACGGCAGTGGCTCTGATTAGATTTGTTCCAATGGAACTGGAGTAAAAATGTGGATCGAATTCTGGACATCCTTTATTTTTAGGGTTATCTCAGAAGGATTTGGTTTTGAATTAGATGTATTAAAGATAAAAAGAGAACTAAATAATTTATATGTGAATTTCCATCAAATTAAATAAAGTTTCTATAGCAGAACGAAGCACAGTGGCACATACTGGAGGTTCTTATCTCTGAGTCCACCCTTCAAAGGCCATACTAGCAAGTGACAATATCTGGAGAATTCTATTATACCCCCAATATCGAGATAAATAAACTGAAGGGATGTCTTCTTCTTTTCCCTCTTCTTACAAAGAACACTTATAAGTGACTACTGGGAATAATAATAAAACAGAGAAAACAAAAAGAAAACCTGACTTTTTAAGGAATTAAAAGTTTCGTTGATAGTCACTAAAGGGAAACCTGTGAATGACTGTAGGGAGGATTTCTATCTGTATCCCTATCTCTACCTATATTGATATAGATATATAAATACAATCATTCACAGGTGGGCCTGGCCAGGATGTTTCCTGTGAGCTAAACAAGAATATTTTAGCATAATGCTCATTGCCTAGAAGGCAGGGTTCCCAGAAATGGGCCATTATGTATAATTAAGCTTATTGGCAGCATCCCTGTAGTGATGAACTTGTAAAAGGTTCTTCCCTATTACACTTGCTGTCTAGCATTCCTAAATTTTAAGAGGGCTGTGATGTGCCTTCTGGAGAAAACTAGATAAGCTTCATTCAGGCATGAGTTAGAACTGCTGGCCCTGAGTTCAATGTATGTGAATCTACCATATGTTAAATGAAAATGTCTCTAAGCAGAATAACACATAAAACAAGGATATATATTAATCAAGATATGAGAACCTAGAGACTCACAAGGGACCTAACCCCGTATTTCCTCTGAAAGCAATGATCAGAATTGTCAGCAACCTGATAGACCACGATAACCACAGGAAATGAAAATCAATTGTATCTACTGAGAATTTATGGCATAGATTTGCCTTTGTGTTGTAATGTGGGTGTGGAGAAACGGAATCTTGAGGCACTCTGGGCTTCCTCAGCCTTTGAGAAAAAGAAACGGGCTTACCAAGGAACATTGAAGTCTCTTCTCTGTTTTGCTCCATGAGCTGCTTGGTGGTGAGGATGCCATATCATAAGGTGAGCACGACCTTGCCAACAAGGAAGATTAGGATTCACCAAGGGAGTCGACACCCCGGGGTCTGCAGGGAGACTTGTGACTCAGGGGGTTAAATAAGCTTGGAGAATGACAGTAACCTCTCCTCACTGTGAACCTGAGAGACCCCAGAGCGCGAATGCAATAAAGGTCACACTAGAACTCACGAGCCCTGTCACACCGGACTGAAGAGGAACCACCCACCGCTTTCACAGACCCCGTTTCCTGTCTAGTAGGAAAATGCCTCAGAGCTAATATCTCTCTAACCACTTTTTCACAGAATAATGAAGCCCCATCAGCAACAACTGACTTAATTCTTTTCAAGGGGGACTAAACGTTTGGGAAAAGCAACCAAATGGTTGGGAATACTGACAAACTGAATGTGACCTAATCACATTTCCAGGGCAGTGACAGAAGAGAACGACCTCCTCCAGGGGACTGAAGAATGAAATGAACCCCCCACAAGGCACAAGAGGCTTGCTTTGTAGTACGTGAATGTCTCCAAGGTATGTAACGTGTCGTCTGTAACGAGCTTTCATCATTTTATTTTTAAAGCAATCAGTCTCCTCTAAATATGTCATGTTGATCATCAAAAAGGGGTGAGAGTCTTGGCTATTAAATACCCTGTGTATCCACACCAAAAGGAGCAAGTATCTTATGATCCTAGGATGAAGACTCCAGCTGTGACTCTGTATTATTGTAAAACATTGGGTCTTTAAGACAGAGGACACCTAATTGTCTAAGCTCTAACCTCACTATGGTTTCACTGTGTCAACTTTGTGACACTCAACTATTCTGCTTCCTCTCCACTCCCAGCCTAATTTCATAACCAATTACTTAAGATAGAACATGTCTTTCTGCCCAAAAGTAGAAAAAATGTTGGTGTCTAAAACTGAGAACAGAAGCTGTAAAACTTTATAGAAATTCAATCTACTACTACAGTGTTTTAAAGTACAAACAGTTCCATTGGGGAGAATGGAATTGTAGCATGTATATTATCATAAGTGACCAGTCCAGGTTCGACGCATAAATTTTCCTCTGTTCAAAAAAAAAAAAATAAAATAAAAATTTCATAGCTGCAGTCACTGTAAAAAAAAAATAAAATAAAGTACAAACAGTTCATGTATATATATATAAAACAACAGTGTGGAAAAAGCTTTAAAAACCCCAGTGAAGACATTTTTGCGGTTTACAGTTTTTTTTACATTAGCTTGTGCTTGGGTAAAACTGTCTGTGTTATTGATATTTGCATCAATTAATCGACGTGTTTATTGTGCGTTTGAGCATTCTCAGCATTAAGACCAGTGCTTGGTAGGAAGTCATGATTTCTTTGCTTGAAAAGTTCATAATTCTGGTGAGACCATAAGAAAAGAAAAAACAAGCAACAATTGTGCATGTAAGATTTTGCCCAATTGTGAGCTGCTGCAGCTGCTGCTGCTAAGTCGCTTCAGTCGTGTCTGACTCTGTGCGACCCCATAGACGGCAGCCCACCAGGCTCCCCTGTCCATGGGATTCTCCAGGCAAGAACACTGGGGTGGGTTGCCATTTCCTTCTCCAATGCATGAAAGTGAAGTCGCTCAGTCGTGTCCGACTCTTAGCGACCCCATGGACTGCAGCCCACCAGGCTCCCCTGTCCATGGGATTTTCCAGGCAAGAGTACTGGAATGGGTTGCCATTGCCTTCTCAGCAGTCACCAAGGGAAGGGTGAAGTGGGAGGAAAAGAGGCTTTGGAAACCTCTTAAAATTCTTCCTGAATAAAAATTTTTGGAAGAGAAATAATAATAATAAAAACAAGGACAGTTGGTCTTTTAGATAACTATGCTCCATCACTCAGTCATGTCCAACTCTTTGCCACCCCATGGACTGTAACCCGCCAGGCTCCTCTGTCGCTGGGATTTTACAGACCAGAATACTGGAGTGAGTTGCCATTCTGTTCACCAGGGGATCTTCCCGACCCAGTGATCGAACCCATGTCTCTTGAACCTCTTGCATTGGCAGGTGGATTCCGTACCACTAGTGCCACCTGGGAAGCCCCACTATCTTTTAGATAATAGAAACCAAATTAACAGATGGGAATAAGCCGGAGATATAGGCTACTTTTTTGAGGGGCTGGAACAACAGACTGGTTCCAAATAGGAAAAGGTGTACGTCAAGGTTGTATATTGTCACCTTGCTTATTTAACTTATATGCAGAGTACATCATGAGGAACGCTGGGCTGGAAGAAGCACAAGCTGGAATCAAGATTGCTGGGAGAAATATCAATAACCTCAGATATGCAGATGACACTACCTTTATGGCAGAAAGTTAAGAGGAACTCAAAAGCCTCTTGATGAAAGTGAAAGAGGAGAGTGAAAAGGTTGGCTTGAAGCTCAACATTCAGAAAACAAAGATCATGGCATCTGGTCCCATCACTTCATGGGAAATAGATGGAAAAACAGTGGAAACAGTGTCAGACTTTGTTTTTTGGGGCTCCAAAATCACTGCAGATGCTGATTGCAGCCATGAAATTAAAAGACGCTTGCTTCTTGGAAGGAAAGTTATGACCAACCTTGATAGTATATTAAAAAGCAGAGACATTACTTTGCCAACCAAGGTCCGTCTAGTCAAGGCAATGGTTTTTCCCGTGGTCATGTATGGATGTGAGAGTTGGACTGTGAAGAAAGCTGATCGCCGAAGAATCGATGCTTTTGAACTGTGGTGTTGGAGAAGACTCTTGAGAGTCCCTTATACTGCAAGGAGATCCAACCAGTCCATTCTAAAGGAGATCAATCCTGGATGTTCATTGGAGGGACTGATGCTAAAGCTGAAACTGCAATACTTTGGCCACCTCATGCGGCGAGTTGACTCACTGGAAAAGACTCTGATGCTGGGAAAGGTTGGGGGCGGGAGGAGAAGGGGACGACAGAGAATGAGATGGCTGGATGGCATCACCGACTCTGTGGACATGAGTTTGAGTGTACTCCTGGAGTTGGTGATGGACAGGGAGGCCTGGCGTGCTGTGATTCATGGGGTCGCGGAGAGTCGGACACGACTGAACGACTGAACTGAACTGAACTGAAGGAAAATTAAATTAGAATGCAACTATGGATGAGGATTGACTGGTTTGGAAATCAGTCCTGAATATTCATTGGAAGGACTGATGCTGAAGCTGAAACTCCAATACTTTTACTACCTGATGCAAAAAACCAACTCATTGGAAAGGACCCTGATGCTGGGAAAGGTCGAAGGCAGGAGGAAAAGGGGACGACAGAGGATGAAATGGTTGGATGGCATCACTGACTCACTGGTCATGAGTTTGAGCAAGCTTTGGGAGTTGGTGATGGACCGGGAGGCCTGGCGTGCTGCAGTCCATGGGGTCACAAAGAGTCGAACATGACTGAATGACTGAACTGAACTGATGGATGGGGATCATGGAGGCTCTCAATAACAACAGGAGTTTGAACATATTTGAAGAGCAAGAGGAAACCATCAAGGTTTTTTGACAAAAGTATTTCTACTTTGTTCATCTCCAATTCATCTTTCACAAGAATGTTATCTAAACATAAATATGGTCGTAAAATACTTTAAGAACATATCTCTGTCAATTCCAAGCACCTTATAACATTATTCAGACTTCCCGTCTCCCCAGTCCCCTTCTGTTCATTCCACTGTCTCCACATCACACACACACACACACACACACACAGACACCTCCCCATGTACAGGCTGCCTTTCAGGCTGCCTTTCAAATATGCATTTCATTCCGTTCCAGCAATAACCTGCATGTTTCTTGCCCTGATGTAGTAACCCCAATCGGTTTTTATTTCAAAAACTAGTGCTCATTCTCAAACACTCCACTTAAATTGCCAATTGTATGATTTTCATTCTAATGAATTTTCATTTCATTAAAAGAAAATATGTTGTTTATGTCAAAGGTCAGAAACCTACCACCTATGGACTGATCTAGCTCACTGTCTATTTTTCAGCTGGTCTGCTTGTTTGGTTTTCTAAAACAGGGTTTGTTTTAAAGAATACAGTCTTGCTCATTTATTCATGTAAAACTATAGCCTGTCTCTGTTCCATGATACAGAGTTGAGTACATGCAACAGAGACTGTATGGCTAAAATCTAAAATATTTACCATGTGGACATTTAAAGTAAAAGAGTGTCAACCTTGGTTTATGGTTTATGCCTCTGCTGTAGAACTTGCCATGCCATATCATAAATATTTATTTATGTATGCTTGTCATATATAAAGTAAGAACTGTTTTTACAGTGATCTAGAGGTCGCTGCTTAAGCTGAATCCGCCCTCATTCTTCAAACTTACTGACTGCATCCCGTCCAAATCCTACTGACCTCTCTATTCAGCTGCTTCAACACTCTAGAAGCATTCTTGCCTGGAGACCCGCACACAGGTTGTCCCTCTGTCCAGAACAAGGTTCACTGTCATTCACACAGCAAGCTCTTTGTCATGTGTCATATTTCAGCTTAATTATTGCAGCCACTAAAAGACCTCCTTCCTGACTGTAATTTGTAGCCCCAACTCCCATCCTTCACTCCTGTTATTATTCTCTATCAAAATACCTGATTTGTTTAATTCATAACATTTAACACAAGCGGTACTATCTACATTTTTACCTTCTTTTTCTCAAACTACTTTGTGACACTGTAAATTTCCATGAAAGTGAATGACACATCTGCTTTTTCATCACTGTATTCTCAAATGACCTAATAATTCCACCTCAAACACTGGCACAGTTTCTGGCTCTGAAATTGATAGACCTCTAAGTAGACTGATCAAGAAAAAAAGACACAAAATAACAATTCAGAAATGAAGAGAAGGTACCACTTCAAATCCCAAAGACATGAAAACAATAAGATAGAGTAGATAAGGTAGATAAAGATACCATCTGCAATGCGGAGTCTCAGGTTCAATTCCTGGGTTGGGAAGATCCCCTGGAGAAAGGAATGACAACCTACTCCAGTATTCTTGCCTGGAGAATTCCATGAGCAGAGTAGCCTGGTGAGCTATAGCCCGTGATCTTGCAGAATTGGACAAAACTGAGTAACTAACACACCTATAGGGGTGTTAAAACCTATAACATAGGTTTTAAAGATTTGAAAATCATAAATTACAAAACCTGAAAAAAGAAACAGAAATTCTGAATAAGTTTTTATTAATTAAAGTCACTGAAAGTATAATTTAAAATCATCCCTAAAAAAAATTGCATACACAGATGACATCAAAGGTGAATTCTATCAAACACTTAAGAAATAAATAAAACCAATCCTGTATAAACCTTTCAGACAATAAAGAAGAGTGTGATCACAAAATAAAACTGGAGATTCATACTTCTCATGGAGAAACACGAAAATTTCTTAAGAAAATATGAGCAAATTGTTGCAATGTGTTAAAAATATAATACATTATGATCTGTTGGAATTAACCTGGGATTGTTAGTTTAATATCTGAAAACCAGTATGGTAGAATAAAGTAGGAAAACTTAAGATAATTTCAGAGGTTGTAGAAAAAACCATTTGAAAAACTTAACTCCCATTTATGATCTTTTAAAAATATTAGTAAACTAAGAATAGAAAAAAAACTGCCTCAACCTGATTAAACAATCTACAAAAACATTAAACTAACATACTCAGTGGTAAATAACTCATTAATTTCTGTCTAAAATCAAGAAAAAAGGCAAAAATTATCTTAACTCTCCATTTTATTTAAAATTATATTTGAAGTCATGAAGATGGGAAAGGGATAAGTAAAACTATTATTTCATATAATTTGATAGTATATGTAAAAATTCTAAGGAAGCTACAAAATTACAAGCAGAATTAAAAAGTAAATTATCAAGGTCATATTATAGGTCAATTTAAAAAGCAAAAATTGGTATTTTAATAATAAATGAATAAAAAATTCAAAACCAAAATTAAAAAATTGCAATTATAAAAACATCTATTAGAAATAAAATTCTGAAAAATTACTTCAACAAAAGTTGTGAACAACTTATACAATGAAAATTATAAAGCATTGCAAAATGAAATCAATTAAGATCTAATCTATCTGCCTCTTGAGAAATCTGAACGCAGGTCAGAAAGCAACAGTTCGAACTGAACATGGAACAACAGACTGGTTCCAAATAGGGAAAGGAGTACATCAGGCTGTATATTGTCACCCTGTTTATTTAAGTTATATGCAGAGTACATCATGAGAAACAGCAGACTGGAGGAAGCACAAGCTGGAATCAAGATTGGCAGGAGAAATATCAATAACCTCAGATATGCAGATGACACCACCCTTATGGCAGAAAGTGAAGAGGAACTAAAGAGCCCCTTGATAAAAGTGAAAGAGGAGAGTGAAAAATTTGGCTTGAAGCTCAACATTCAGAAAACTAAGATCAGGGCATCCGGTCCCATCACTTCATGGCAAATAGATGGGGAAGCAGTGGAAACAGTGACAGACTTTATTTTGGGGGTTCCAAAATCACTGCAGATAGTGACTGCAGCCATGAAATGAAAAGACGTTTGCTCCTTGGAAGAAAAGTTATGACCAACCTAGACAGCATATTAAAAAGCAGAGACTTTACTTTGCCAACAAAGGTCCATCTAGTCTATGGACCTACGGTCCAAGGCTATGGTTTTTCCAGTAGTCATGTATGGGTGTGAGTGCTGGATTATAAAGAAAGCTGAGCACCAAAGAACTGATGCTTTTCAACTGTGGTGTTGGAGAAGACTCTTGAGAGTCCCTTGGATTGCAAGGATATCCAATCAGTCCATCCTAAAGGAAATCAATCCTGCATATTCATTGGAAGGACTGATGTTGAAGCTGAAACTCCAATACTTTGACCACGTGATGTGAAGAACTGACTCATTTGAAAAGACCCTGATGCTGGGAAAGATTGAAGGCGGGAGGAGAAGGGGAAGACAGAGAATGAGATGGTTGATGGCATCACCAACTTGATGAACATGAGTTTGAGCAAGCTCCGGGAGTTGGTGATGAACAGGGAGGCCTGGCATGCTGCAGTCCATGGGATTGCAAAGAGTCAGACACGATTGAGCTACTGAACTGAACCGATAGCAGATTAATGATATTGTGATCAGTTCAGTTCAGTTCAGTCGCTCAGTCGTGTCCGACTCTCCGCAACCCCATGAATCACAGCCCTCCAGGCCTCCCTGTCCATCACCAACTCCCGGAGTTCACTCAAATCATGTCTATCAAGTCGGTAATGCCATCCAGCCATCTCATTCTCTGTCATCCCCGTCTCCTCCCACCCCCAATTCCTCCTAGCATCAGACTCTTTTCCAGTGAGTCAACTCTTCGCATGAAGTGGCCAAAGTATTGGAGTTTCAGCTTTAGCATCAGTCCTTCCAATGAACACCCAGGATTGATCTCCTTTAGAATGGACTGGTTGGATCTCCTTGCAGTTCAAGGGACTCTCAAGAGTCCTCTCCAGCACCACAGTTCAAAAGTATGAATTCTTCGGCGATCAGCTTTCTTCACAGTCCAACTTTCACATCCATACATGACCACAGGAAAAACCATAGCCTTGACTAGACGGACCTTTGTTGGCAAAGTAATGTCTCTGCTTTTTAATATGCTATCTAGGTTGGTCATAACTTTCCTTCCAAGGAGTAAGCGTCTTTTAATTTCCTGGCTGCAGTCAGCATCCGCAGTTATTTTGGAGCCCAAAAAAATAAAGTCTGACACTGTTTCCACTGTTTCCCCATCTATTGTGATAGTTTTAGGTAAACAGCAAAGGGACTCAGCCCTACATATACATGTATCCATTCACCCCCAAACTCGCCTCCCATCCAAGCTTCCTTTATATGAAACTCTAGTAAATGCCAAACTCTAATGACAGAAGGTAGATCAGAGGATATCTTGGTTCAGGGATGAGAAAAGATGGACTGCATAAAGGATGAATTTTGATGACAGTTACACAACTGTATACAATTGTCAAAATCCATCAAGCTCAACATTTTAAAGGGGGAATTTAATGGCTTCCCTGGTGGCTCAGATGGTAAAGTTCTGCCTACAATGAGGGAGACCCGGGTTCAATCCCTGGGTCAGGAAGATCTCCTGGAGAAGGAAATGGTAACCCACTCGAGTACTCTTGCCTGCAAACTCTCATGGACGGAGGAACCTGGTAGGCTACAGTTCATGAGGTCACAAAGAGTTGGACATGACTGAGCGACTTCACTTTCACTTTCAATTATATATTAATATATAGGCTTTCCTGATGGTTCAGCAGTAAAGAATCTGCATATAATGCAGGAGGCACAGGAGACACGAGCTCGAACCCTGGGTCAGGGAGATCTCCTGGAGGAGGAAATGGGAAGCCATTCCAGTATTGTTGCCTGGGAAATTCCATGGACAGAGGAGCCTGGCATGCTATGGTCTTTGGAATCTGAAGCGTCTGAGCACGCACACATGCATGTGTGTGTTTGTATATATATATATATATCTGTTCCGTTCCGTCGCTCAGTTGTGTCTGACTCTTTGCGACCCCATGGACTGTAGCCTACCAGGCTTCTCCGTCCATGGGATTCTCTAGGCAAGAATATATATATATATATATATATATATATATATATATCTCAACAAATCTTAGATTAAATTAACAGAATTAAGAGACTTATGCCACCAAGGGCATCTAAAACCCTTGTAATCAGATATCTCTACCATGTTCTATGGGAAGGCTCGAGTATGTGTAAACTCACAGCATGTACAAACATATACACATGTGCATACATAGAGTAATACTGCAGTCTTCCCACAGTCTGCATCAATCCACCTGTGTTCTATTATGTAGAATGTTCATGTTTCTTAATTTTATGTAAAGCTTCAAGGTCTCGCCTTATTTTCCAAACAAACTGCTGTGCCTAGCCTCCCTCTCAAAAACATACTCTGAAAGTACCGTGTGTGGGTATATCTGAGGGTGTGAGTTTATGCATACAAAAGTTCTGCAGATTATTAATAGTCAAATTCGTATGTTGCAGTGGGCTAAGAACAGACATTTTACTAACAGATCATTCTGAGTTCCAGTCCCAGATCCGAGTCCCAGAAAGTACTCGCAAACCCTAGTTTCCTCATCTGTTAAAATGGTAGGGGATGGAGTGGGAAATATCTCCCACCTAATTAGATTGTTGTGAACATTAAAAGCAACAACAAATATAAAGTTCAGTAAGTATCAACTATTATTCTTATCCTATATCTTGAGATCTTTGCAAATACCTTAATAATACAATAGCAAATAATTTGCCCCATAAAACACAGTAAAGTGTAACCAAAAAATTTAAGTAGTCCCTTTAGGCTCTTAGAACATATGACTATATGTACTATACAGTCTAGAATACATATGACTGAGGTCATTTTCAAAAGTGTTAAAATAAATTTTGTCTCTATAATAAACTCTACCACATTAATTTTAATATAGCATATTAACTGTGCATTTGCCTGAGTCAGTAAATGTTTTTATATAGTCTTTATCTTTTAGAGAAGTTTTAGATTCAGAGCAAAACTAACAAGAGATCCTAGAGATTTTTCATATACTCCCTGCATCTGCACACTCACAGCCTCCCCCATTATCAACATCCTCCACCAGAGAAGGACATTTATTAAAATTAATAAATCTACATTGACACATCATAATTATACAAGTCCATGATTTGCATTGGAGTTCACTCTTGGTATACAGACTATGTGCTTAAGCAAATGTATAATGGCACATATTCATCATTACAATATCGTACAGACTGCTTTTACCTCCCTAAAATTTGTCTGTGCTCCACTGATTCATCCCTTTCCACTGCCCAAGTCCTGGCAATCAATAAGTGTTTTACTGCCTCCATAGTTTTGCATTTTCTAGAATGCCGTATAGAGTTGAAATTACATCATATGTTGTCTTTTCATATTGGCTTCTTTTACTTACTAATATGCAATCAAGTTCTCTCCACATCTTTCGTGGTGTAATGGCTAATTTCTTTTTAACTCTGGGTGATATTCCAATGTCTGCATTACTACGGTTTAGTTATCCACTCACCTATTGAAGGATACCGTGGTTGCTTCCAAGCTTTGGCAGTTATGAATAAAGTTGTTATAAACATCCAGGTGTAGACTTTTGTAGGGACAGAAGTTTTTAACTTTTTTGGGTAAATCCTAATGAGAACAATCACTTGCCAACTTCCCTGGTGACTCAGACAGTAAAGAATTCACCTGCAATGCAGGAGACCTGGATTCAATCCCTGGGTCAGGAAGATTCCCTGCAGAAGGGAATGCTTACGCACTCTGGTATTCTTGCCTGGAGAATTCCATGGATAGTGAGTGGGGTCTTGGTGGGCTACAGTCCATGGGCTCCTAAAGAGTCAGTCACAACTGAGCAACTAACACACACGTACAAAGAGGATGTTGAGTTCTATAATAAACCACCAATTATCTTCCAAAGCGGCTTTGCCATTTTGCATTCCCACCAGAGATGAATGGGAGTTCCTTGTTTCACATCCTCGCCAACATTTGATGTTGTCAGTGTCCTGCACTTCAGCCATTCTGATAGGTGTGTAGTGGTATCACCTTCTTGTTTTAACTTGCATTTCCCTGATGACATGTGATGCAACATATCTTTTCAGACACTTATTTGTTATCAGTATATTTACTTTGGTGAAGTATCAGTCTTTTGTCAATTTTTTAAAATCAACTTGTTTTCTTATTGTTTAGTTTTACAATTTCTCTGTATATTTTGGATACCCGTACTTTATCAGATGTAAGAATATTTTTTGCAAGTATTTTTTCCCAGTCTTTTGACGTATCTTAACTCATTCTCATTTTCTTGACTTTGTCTTTCTCAAAACAGAAATTTCTAATTTTGAATGAGATGGCTGGATGGCATCACTAACTCTCTGGACATGAGTTTGAGTGTACTCCGGGAGTTGGTGATGGACAGGGAGGCCTGGCGTGCTGTGATTCATGGGGTCGCGGAGAGTCGGACATGACTGAGCGACTGAACTGAACTGAACTGAACTGAATACACTCTTCCTTATTAATTATTTCTTTCATGGATCATGTCTTTGGTTTTGTATCTAAGCTGGCAAAACTTTTATACTTTTTCAAAATGTGTTTAAAATATGAACATAAATCCACATTGAGATACACGCTGGGCATTGAGCTAGACATTTGCTAAAGTCAAGAAATGCATAATGTGAAAATGGCATAAAACAGTCTCCAACATCCACCTCAGCTACTGAATATGGGCACAAACTTGGGCTGGATGGCTCCCTCACTCAGAGCTGGCACCTGTGAGCCTGCAGCTGGCAACACTGCCCACAACCAGGGGAATAATTACCCTAAGGATCGGGGCTCACTATACCATAACTGAAGCAGTTCTTGGAACATCGTTTAATTTGCCTCATTCTTTAAAGTAATAAATTTTCAACTGTCATAAAAATTCTAGTCCCAAGTATGAAAACCAAAAAAGGAAGTCAGAAGAGAAAAATAAAGGCAGATACTTGAAAGTTGGTGATAAATTTGACTTTTAGAACTTGTAAGTATCAAAATCACTGAAAACAGAAAAAAATTGAGCTATATGTGTTTGTGGAAGTCCTATTATTTAAGTAATTCAATCAAAACGATTTTTCTGTCAAGGACCTTTAATTGTTACATTTTTCAACAATATTGGAAGAATCTAGCATGTCTCACTTTGCTTTTATGTCACATTTAACTCTGTAAAAAATAGCAGTTAACCTGATAAGTGATGGTGAGTCAGCTGAGCAGCCTCTGGCACAGACAGTAGCCTTAGAAATACAGCCCTATGGGACCTCCTATAGGAGACAGTTACGTCTAAATGAAAATCTGTTTCTATGCTGAAGAGTTGATTCATCCAAAGTTCTTGTGTATTAAGAAATATTTTTAAGAGAATAATTGTTCGGAATTGGATATTTAGTGTTATTTATAATAGTTTTCATTCTGACAATTCTCTTCTTTTACACTAAGGAAAAACATATCATCCATTTTACAAATACACAAGAAAACAAACGCTGCTGTTTTTTAGTGATTAATGATAAGGACAATGTTGACTACAGAGGGAAAAGGTGACTTGATTTTTAACTTTATTCGGAACTAATAACTCAGTGACAGATTCAAAACTTAAACTGTTTCAAAGTTGTAATCTTAACTTTTCCATAACTGAAAAAAAAAAAAAACAATGAAAAGTTACATTGTTTGTGTGACTTGTTATTTGGAATGTTCAGTGTATATACTTATATTCCAAATATTCCTAGGCTGTTGTATAGATTACACTTTTTTCTACAAAAGAACATGTATTTGCTACGTAGAGAGCTATACTTAGAATATATGTTCCTAAAACAAAAAGTATATCATTTACAAATATGAAATTAGGATGGGTTACCAGGATTTTGTGTATATACTGTAAAATGCAAAAAAGAGAGATGCTTACTTATTAAGAACACTACACTCAAAATGTTTTACAAATCTAATTTCAAGTAAAAAACACTAGTCAATTTAACTTTGAATTAGTGATACAATTTTTTCAAATCCAATGCCTAGATGATTTCCTGTCTCATTTATGCTTTCAGAAGATAGCAATAAAAACTGATTCTTATTGCCATTAATATTATTGATGTTTCCTCAAGAGGAAGTTCATCTTCCCACATTGACACTTAAAGAAATGAAGGTCAATAAGGATATTGGCTTTCTGTAAATAAGATTAATGGCTGGAGGTAAATTTTAGTAAAAGATGGCTTGTTTCTTCTCTAAATTTTCTACTAAACAACTAAAAGGACTGTAAATGACAAAAATAAGCTCAAATGACAAGAAAATAGGGACAATGAAGTAGTGAAGTCTCAAGATGTAAAACCAGACATTAAAAGGCAATTCATAAGCAGAATAGATTATTTTAGGGCTTCCCTAGTGGCTCAGAGGTAAAGAACCCACCTGCCAATGCAGGAGACATGAGTTTGATCCCTGGGTCAGGACGATCCTGGGAGAAGGAAATGACAACCTACTCTGGTATTCTTGCCTGGGAAATCCCATGGGCAGAGGAGCCTGGCAGGCTACAGCCAAAGGGTTGCAAAGAACTGGACATGAATTAGCACCTAAACAAGAATAAACAACAGTGGATTACATCAATAAAGAATTTATGTACACTAATGTAATACATCCAAACACGGAGAATATTTTCATTTTATTTGCTTATAGAAGAGTTTTCCAATAGTTTTTCTAAAATTTTTAGACTTACATTGAATGAATTTTTAGTTTTTGCATTTTAAGATAAAGTGAAAGTGAAAGTGTTCGTCACTCAGTCCTGTCCGACTCTTTACAACAGAACAGACTGTAGCCCACCAGGCTCCTCTGTCCATGGGGATTCTGCAGGCAAGAACACTTGAGTGGGTTGCCATACCCTCCTCCAGGGCATGTTCCCAACACAGAGCTCTAACCCAGGTATCAAGCATTGCAGGCAGACGCTTTACTGTCTGAGTCACCAGGGAAGTCCTACTAATATACTGAATTTTTTCTCCCTTGAGATGGGAACTTTTAGGACCTATTCTCCTGAAAACGTGCAAATCATCGTATTGTTTAAATATTGCAAGATATTGGGAATTTAGCTGTTTAACCACCAATATATATGTGTGTGTTACTCGCTCAGGCATGTTCAACTCTGTGACCCCGCGGACTGTAGCCCGCCAGGCTCCTCTGTCCATGGGATTCTCCAGGCAAGAATACTGGAGTGGGTTGCCATTTCCTTCTCCTGGGGATCTTCCCGACCCAGTGATCAAACCCAGGTTTCCCACGTTGCAGGCGGATTCTTTACCATCTGAGCCACCAGGGAAGCCCAGTAAAACTTAAAACTGATGCTTTGAAAAGATAAACAAAACTGATATATATAGACCTAGTTAAATAGCTAGCTTTCCCATATACTTTCAATATTTAAAAAATACAATGATTTGAAAGTTTTTAAGAGAATAAATCCTAAAAGTTCCCATCTCAAAGGGAAAAAAAAAGCATTTTTGTGTCTATATAGGCTTATGGATATTAATTAAACTTGTGGTAACCACTTCATAATACTTTCAAGTTATTATGGTATACATTTAAACTTATAGAATGCTATGTATCAATTATACTTCAATAAAGCTAAAAGGAAAAAGTACAACTTCAATTGTGCCCATTAATTTTATTGAGACTGGTCTTGAAAAAAAAATGTAATAAGAAAGTAATGCACTTACAATATTTACAAAAAAGATATAAGAACTAGGAAAGTGAAAGTGAAGTCGCTCAGTCATGTCCGACTCTTTGCTACCCCGTGGAGTATAGCCCACCAGGCTCCTCTATCCATGGGATTTTCCAGGCAAGAATACTGAAGTGGGTTGCCATTTCCTTGTCCAGGAAGAACTAGGAAATGACCCCCTAAAAAAATATAGAATCTATATGAAACTCTACTAAGAGTCACAAAAGAAGACTTCAAAAAAATGCAAAATATACACCATGTTCTTGAATGAGAAAGATACTAATTTATATATGTAATTAATTAACAAATTAGTAAGAAATTGTCTTACTAGATATCAGCACAAACCATAAAGCTAAAGTTACTTTTAACTCAGATGAATTTGGCACAAGAATAGACATCAGTTAAACAATAGCTAGCCCAAGTGTACAGTAAACTTAAAATGTGACCAATTTGCATCATAATATTATGACTGAAATGTCCAAGAACTTAAATAAAAATATGAAGATTTTGGCAAAGAACTGCAAACTATAAAAAGAGAATCCACTGAAGTTTCTAGAAATGACAAGTGAAGTAACTGAAATTAAGAGCTCCATGAATAAGCAAAAGCGAACTGGTGACCAGGAAAATAAAAGCAAGATAAAATGTACAAACGGACACAAGACAAGACAAAGTGAAGTCAAATACAGAAAACAAGATAGAAGACATTAAGGACATTATAAAAAGTTCTAACTTATATGTAAGTAGAATTCCAGAAGGTCAGGATAAAGAGAGTTCATCAGGAACAATATTTGATAAATTAATGATTAATTTTTTTCCAAAACTAAAGAAGGCAAGCCTTAACTTTGAGAAGAACTACAAAGGAAAAGATTAAAACAAAATAAATAAATTTGGGGAAAATAATAGTAAAGGTTTTAAAAACCAAATACAAAGAGAAAAATCTTAGAAATATCTAGGAAAAAAAGAAGTCTTATTACTTTCAAAGGAGGAGCAAAGGAGTAACAACAAGACAGACAGCTGACTTTGTAGTTTGACTTTGTAGAAACAAAGCCAAAAAGTCATAAAATAACTGTCAATTTCAAATTCTATTTTCAGCGAAAAATCTCCAAAAATGAAGAATAAATAATGGCATTTTTCTAAGAAACAAAACTTGAATTCTCCATCAGCAGACCACACTAAGGAAAATATTAAAGGGTATACATCAAGTAGAAAAAAAAAATGAAGAGATGAAAGGTTAAAACTGGGTAAATATAAATGAAAAAAAAAAGAAAACGATTCTTTAAAGTCTTAATAATATTGATTTATAGGATTTATACACAGAGTAGAAAGTTTTCCAGATCCCACCATCTCTCGGTCAAAATTGTTATGATTTTAACACATTATTTATCCATACATGGTTTATTTTAAAATGAGTTCTACAGCTAGATTCTTTTTAAAACCTAGAAAGATTCAGTAAGTTCTGTTACCTAAAACAAGCATAAAATTAAAAAGCAAATGAAAATTGCAATAAATATGTAGACTTCCAAGTAGTCTTTTCTTTTTTAGCAACTTACAAACTGATTCTAAACACTCATCTGAATACAAAAAGACTGAAGATAACCCAAAAGAGCAATAAAGCAGAAGAAATCACACTACCTGGTTTTGCATGCATGCATGCTAAGTTACTTCAGTTGTATCCGACTCTGAGTGACCCCATGGTCTGTAGCCTGCCAAGCTCCTCTGTCCATGGGATTCTCCACTCAAGAATACAGGAGTGGGTTGCCATGCCCTCCTCCAGGGATCTTTCTCACCCAGGAATCAAACGCACATCTCTTATGTCTAATGCATTGACAGGTGGGCTCCTTACCACCAGTGCCACTTGGGAAACCCACCTGATTTTAGGACAGATCAAAAAACTATAGTTATCATGACAAGTAAATTAAGTAAATTAAGATAGACATGGGCTTCCCTGGTGGCTCAGAGGTTAAAGCGTCTGCTTCCAATGTGGGAGACCCGGGTTCGATCCCTGGGTCGGGAAGATGCCCTGGAGAAGGAAATGGTAACCCACTCCAGTATTCTTACCTGGAGAATCCCATGGACGGAGAAGCCTGGTAGGCTACCGTCCACCGGGTCGCAAAGAGTCGGACACGACTGAGCGACTGAACAGAACGGAAGATAGACATACATCAATAAAATAGAAATTCCATAAGTGAAACCACTTGTGCATTAATAGATAATTTCCACCAAAACTACAAAGGCATTGCAATCAAGAAAGAGTATCGTTTCCAATAAATGGATATCAGTGAGCAAAACAAACAAATAAATAAATAAAAAGAAACAAAACTTCTAGTCACACTTTATACCATTTGCAAAAATTAACTCAAAATGAATAACAGACTTAAATGCAAAACCTATATGGACACCTCATGCGACGAGTTGACTCACTGGAAAAGACTCTGATGCTGGGAAAGGTTGGGGGCGGGAGGAGAAGGGGACGACGGAGAATGAGATGGCTGGATGGCATCACCGACTGGATGGAGGTGGGTTTGAGTGAACTCCGGGAGTTGGTGATGGACAGGGAGGCCTGACGTGCTGTGATTCATGGGATCGCGGAGAGCCAGACACGACTGAATGATTAAACTGAACTGAACTGAACTGAAAACAATAAAACTTGTGAAAGAAAACATACAATCAAACCTTCAAGATTTGTAATAGGGCAAAATTTCCCATATATAATATCAAAAGCGTGATTCATAAAAGAAAAATTATTAAATTGGATTTAATAAAAATTAAGTACTTCTACTTTTTAAAACTTTTGAAAAAGATAAGCTAAAGACTAAGAAAATATTTACTAGGCATATGTCTGATATATGTCTTAATATGTTTAGAATATACAAATTACCTTCAATAATTGTGGAAATATTTTCCTCTTTTAAAATTGAGTTTTCACTTTTAAAATGTGTTCATCAAAGAATATATATGAATGACAAATACATTAAACATCATTAGTTAGTAGGGAAGGATAAATTAAAAATAATGATATGGCACTATAAAACTATTAGAATAACTAAAAATTTTTAAATGATCAAATCAAGATTTGACAAGAATACAAAGGAACTAGAACATTCATAAACTAACAGTAAAATGTCTGTGGTACAAGACTTTTGTAAGAGTTTGGCAATTTCTTAAAAGTTCAACATATACTTAACAGGGAGGCCTTACAAATAGCTGTGAAAAGAAGGGAAGTGAAAAGCAAAGGAGAAAAGGAAAGATATTTCCATTTGAATGCACAGTTCCAAAGACTAGCAAGGAGAGATAAGAAAGCCTTCCTCAGTGATCAATGCAAAGAAAATAGAGGAAAACAACAGAATGGGAAAGACTAGAGATCTCTTCAAGAAAATTAGAGATTCCAAGGGAACATTTCACGCAAAGATGGGCTCGATAAAGGACAGAAATGGTAGGGACCTAACAGAAGCAGAAGATATTAAGAAGAAGTGGCAAGAATACACAGAAGAACTGTACAAAAAAGATCTTCACGACCCAGATAATCACGATGGTGTGATCACTCACCTAGAGCCAGACATCCTGAAGTGTGAAGTCAAGTGGGCTTTAGGAAGTATCACTATGAACAAACTTAGTGGAGGTGACAGAATTCCTGTTGAGTTATTTCAAATCCTGAAAGATGATGCTGCGAAAGTGCTGCACTCAATATGCCAGCACATTTGGAAAACTCAGCAGTGGCCACAGGACTGGAAAGGTCAGTTTTCATTCCATACCCAAAGAAAGGCAATGCCAAAGAATGCTCAAACTACCGCACAATTAAACTCATCTCACACACTAGTAAAGTCATGCTTAAAATTCTCCAAGCCAGGCTTCAGCAATACGTGAACCATCAACATCCAGATGTTCAAGCTGGTTTTAGAAAAGGCAGAGGCACCAGAGAAAAAATTGCCAACATCCGCTGGAATATCGACAAAGCAAGAGAGTTCCAGAAAAACATCTATTTCTGCTTTATTGATTATGCAAAAGCCTTTGACTGTGTAGATCACAACAAACTGTGGAAAATTCTGAAAGAGATGGGAATACCAGACCACCTGACCTGCCTCTTGAGAAACCTGTATGCAGGTCAGGAAGTAACAGTTAAACCTGGACATGGAACAACAGACTGGTTCCAAATAGGAAAAGGAGTATGTCAAGGTTGTGTATTGTCACCCTGCTTATTTAACTTATATGCAGAGTACATCATGAGAAACGCTGGGCTGGAGGAAGCACAAGCTGGAATCAAGATTGCTGGGAGAAATATAAATAACCTCAGATATACAGATGACACCACCCTTATGGCAGAAAGTGAAGAGAAACTAAAAAGCCTCTTGAAGAAAGTGAAAGAGGAGAGTGAAAAAGCTGGCTTAAAGCTCAACATTCAGAAAACTAAGATCATGGCATCCAGTCCCATCACTTCATGGCAATTAGATGGGGAAACAGTGTCAGATTTTATTTTGGGGGGCTCCAAAATCACTGCAGATGCTGATTGCAGCCATGAAATTAAAAGACGCTTACTCCTTGGAACGAAAGTTATGACCAACCTTGATAGTACATTAAAAAGCAGAGACATTACTTTGCCAACAAAGGTCCATCTATTCAAGGCTATGGTTTTTCCAGTGGTCATGTATGGATATGAAATTTGGATTGTGAAGAAAGCTAATTGCCAAAGATTTGATGCTTTTGAACTGTGGTGTTGGAGAAGACTCTTGAGAGTCCCTTGGACTGCAAGGAGATCCAACCAGCCCATCCTAAAGGAGATCAGTCCTGGGTGTTCATTGGAAGGTGTTCATTGTTGAGGCTGAAACTCCAATACTTTGGCCACCTGATGCAAAGAACTAACTCATTTGAAAAGACCCTGATGCTAGGAAAGATTGAGGATTGGAGGAGAAGGGGACGACAGAGGATGAGATGGCTGGATGGCATCACCAACTCGATGGACATGAGTTTGGGTGAACTCCGGGAATTGGTAATGGACAGGGAGGCCTGGCGTGCTGTGGTTCATGGGATCACAAAGAGTCGGACACGACTGAGCAACTGAACTGAACTGAACTGAACTGAACTGAACTGAGGTTGCTCCATTTATAGGTTTTTACTTAACAGAAATGAAGGCAAATGTCCAGACTTGTACATGAATGTTCATAGCAGCTTTATATAATAGACAAAAACTAAAAACAAACCAAATGTCTATAAACAGATGAATAGATAGAAACAGTTGTATATTATCGAGTGGATTACCACTTAGGAAAAAAAAAAGAAATGAGCTACTGATATATAAAACAACATGAATGAATCTCCAGAATAACTGTGTTGTGTGAAAGAACCAGACTAAAATACAAAATATATTGTATGATTCCATGTATACAAAATTCTGGCAAGCAAACTATACTGGCAGAAAGCTAATACGTGGCTGCTTAGGGAAAGGGAGTAGGGTATAAGGTTGAGTAAAAGGAAAGGATTACAAGGGTACACAAGGAAACTCTTACGAATGATGAATATGTTCTGTATCTTGATTGTGGTAACGGTTTCATAGATATATACATGTGTCAAGATGCATCAAATTGAGTGTGCTAAAATATGCATTTTATTGTAACTAACATACCTCAGTAAAGATGTTTAATATATATTAATCAGCTGCATTATATAATAATATTATGTGTAATATTAAACAATAATATTAATAATAGCATAATGTCTTTCCTTCTTTGAGCTTCCCATGTAGCACAGTGGTAAAGAATCTGCCTGCCAATGCAGGAAATGTGGGTTCGACCCTGGGTTGGAAAGATCCCCTGGATAAGGAAATGGCTACCCACTCCAGTATTCTGGCCTGGAGAGTTCCATGGACAGAGGAGCCTGGCGGGCTACAGTCCATGGGGTGGCAAAGTCAGACACAACTGAGCAACTTTCACTCACTCACGCTCCGTGAATGCATGTGAGCTCCACATCCCTTCCCACACACCTTGTCCTATGCATCTCTTCCTTCTGACTGCTCCTGAGTTATATCTTTTTATAATAAACTAGTGATCTAGTAAGCAAAATGTTTCTCTGCGTTCTTTGATCTGCTCTAGCAAATTAATTGAACCTAAGGAAGGGGCCATGGGGGCCTGTGATTTACAGTCAGTTGGTCAGAAGTACAGACAACAGTCTAGACTTGTGACCGGCATCTGAAGTCCACGGAAGGGTTGTGGCAACCTCTAATCTGTGGTAGGTCAGTCTGAAGCACAATCTCTCATCTGCTATCTGAAAGGGGAGAATGAATTGGAGAGAAGACAGTTTTGCAGATCTGAACCCAAAACCTATGAAACCTGGTGCTGTCTCTGAGTAGGTAGCATCACAACTGAGTTGAATTGCGTATTGGTTCAGGGAACCCCTCTCCCCTGCTCCACACACTGAGCACTGTATCTCAGAAGAGACTCTGAGAGCTCTCTCCACTTTGGCCACATAAGCACATAGCAAGAAGACGGCCACCGATGACTGGGGAAGGGGCCCCACCCCATCCAAGGAATCTGCAGGTGCCTTGATCTCAGACCTCCCAGCCTCCCGAACTGACTGCGACAAATAAATTTCTGTTATTTAAGCCATCCAGTCCATGGTATTTTTGTTATAGCAACACGAAGGGACCAAGACATAGCTACACAGTGAAAAAAAATAATTTGACAAGAAATAAGTAATGAGAGCATTTACTTATTTCCAAACAATAGGAGAATGATACAAGGATATCATTTTCTTAAACATTAGTTAATTTGTGACAAACTAGTAGCTTCTGAAACTCTAGTATAAAAATATCATTCACACTTTGTAAATTAATATAAATACATAATAAATAATTAATAGCAATTACTTGGAGAAGGCAATAGCATCCCACTCCAGTACTCTTGCTTGGAAAATCCCATGGACAGAGGAGCCTGGTGGGCTGCAGTCCATGGGGTCGCTAGGAGTCGGACACGACTGAGCGACTTTACTTTCACTTTTCACTTTCATGCATTGGAGAAGGAAATGGCAACCCACTCCAGTGTTCTTGCCTGGAGAATCCCAGGGATGGGGGAGCCTGGTGGGCTGCCGTCTATGGGGTCGCACAGAGTTGGACACGACTGAAGCGACTTAGCAGCAGCAGCAGCAATTACTTATTCACCAGGGCTTCCCTGGTACTTCAGCTGGTAGAGAATTCCCCTGCAATTCAGGAGACCCCAGTTTAATACCTGGGTCAGGAAGATCCCCTGGAGAAGGGATAAGCTATCCACTCCATATTCTTGGGCTTCCTTGGTGGCTCAGATAGTAAAGAATCCTCCTGCAATGCAGGAGACCTGGGTTCGATCTCTGGGTTGGGGAGATCCCCTGAAAGGGAGCTACCCACTCCAGTGTTTTTGCCTAGAGAATCCGCATGGACAGAGGAGCCTGGTGGGCTGCAGTCCATGGGGTCACAGAGAGTTGGACACGAGGGAGTGACTAAGCACAGCACAGTAGATTTATTCACAAACAAAGAGAAATCTGCATATTCCTTCTTAAATTAAAAATTGTATATATGACCATTGTTATTCTGCAATACTCGGAACCTCTTTGTACTTCAGCCATAGGAAGTATATAGCAAAGTCTTCTATAAAAAATTCTTATCGTAACATGGAAGATTCTTTTGGAAAGGGAAGATTGACTTGTACAAAGACCTATGGTGGACTAATAATGTTCATGGGGCTTTACATTTTTTAACTTCATTTAGGCTTCTCGACAACAATGATCCTATGACATTAACAATTGTATCCATTGTGTAGATTAGTGAATTACGTATCAAGAGATAGAAAGTTGCCTGAGATCACACAACTCACTACTTCCCTTGGAAATCCCATAGACAGAGGAGACTGACAGGCTACAGTCCACGGGGGCACAAAGTAATTGGACACTACTGAGCAACTAAACAGCCAATTACTAGTAGAGTCCAAGTCGGAACGTATTTCTTCTTAACTCTGCAGTCAGGCATCTATGCAATGTGCATTCCAAATGTACATTTAACTCTCATTGTCATTGGTGGGCCAAGAGTCAGTTTCCTTACTCTTCTATGCTATCAATCTACTGTCAAGGAGGTTTTCATTTCTGTCCTTGGCTAACTCATCTCTTTTAACACAAATAGCTCTCTTTCAAAATTTCCATTCTTATAAACAATCACTGTTTCTGTCAGAAATCTAAATTACATTCAGCATTTGCATCATTCTTACTAACTTATGTTCCCTTTTAGCTTCCAATCAGTCCAGTTCAGTTCAGTGGCTCAGTCGTGTCCGACTCTTTGCGACCCCATGAACCGCAGCACGCCAGGCCTCCCTGTCCATCACCAATTCCTGGAGTTCACCCAAACCCATGTCCATCGAGTCGGTGATGCCATCCAGGCATCTCATCCTCTGTCATCCCCTTCTCCTCCTGCCCCCAATCCCTCCCAGCATCAGAGTCTTTTCCAATGAGTCAGCTCTTCACAATACTTTTTTTTTTTATGTAAAGAAGAAGGCCTCTCCAATTCCACTTAGTTTTTAACCCAACTTTGCATTTTTAAAAGAATTAATAACCCACAAAGTGCATTTCTCTCATCCACGTGTAACCCTAAAATATAGTTTGAGATTACAGTTCCTCCTCGTACGCCCCATTTCACTAGCAAACAGCGCTGTAAGAACCATATTGCATTTGGACTTTAAACAGCCTAAATCTAAAACACACAAATCCTCATGTCCTTTCAGGGACCAATTCCTCTGAGTCATTCCTGAGAAGTGGCTTTGCATCACTGCTCCACTGAGACATAATGATCTTCAGATGCCTCCTTCCCTCAAAGGAAACATCTTTAATTGGAGAAAGTAGGAGAAAAATCATTTGGGCCAAGTTTTCCCAGAGGATCTTAAACTGCTTTTCACAGCTCATTTATCAGTTTGTCTCTTCTCCTACCCCTTTCTGCAACCCCTACAGTTACATATACATATCACTTGTTTTCCAGAAATTAGTCATTTATAAAGAAATCAATTATGTTTACCAAAGAAATCCATAATTCTGTTTTTAAAGCTGATGGTGTTATAGGCAATGTCATCAGATACAAACACGTGAGAGCATGAGATGAATTGCCTGGCATTATCTTTGTTGGGAGTCAGGTTGAGCTAATAACCTAATGTGCTTCCAGGAATATCAATGGAAAACTGTTCAGCTCATGTGTTTTTTAAAAGCTAAGTCAAGTTCTATTGATACATGTCAAACTGAACTCCCTAAAAACAGAATTCAGACCATAGTCATCTCACAACTAGACCGATTCCATATAGCCTCTGACAGTCATCCCAAATCTCCTCCTGGTACCCACAGTGTACTATCCATACATGACACATCACCACGTAAACAAAAACAATGTCACTCCTATTTTGCCTGTCACACCAAGATTGAAAACCTACCATAGCCTGCAAGATCCAAAGCAATGGTCTGCTTCAGCTAACTCTGAAGCCTCACTGCCACCCTTTCTTCCCCTTACCGATGCACTTTCACAGCACTGGCCTGCTTGCTGACTTTTTTTTCCCCCAGTTTACAAAACACGTGTCATCCCTAGCTCCAGCACTTGTGTTTCCTCTGCCTGAAATGAACTTCTCCAAGATATCTGATTCACTAGCTCCGTCATTTCATTAAATTATATGATTTCTCTGATCATTCCCATCATCCCCTATACACCTATTCAGCATTAGTTTTTATTTGTAGTACCCATCACTAACATAATATATACATACATACATACATACATACATATATATATATAGTGTGTGTGTGTGTGTGTGCGTATTATCCCACTTACATTAGAATATAAGCTCCCCATGAGGGCAAAAGTACTGTATTCACCGCTGCCATCCCAAAATCAAGAATATTTTCAGAAACTGTAGGGATTCAAAAGTATATACTGAATTCATTAATAAGTGAAAAATAAAGTCAGTCAAAATTATTTATAAAAATTTCATCATGTTTTAATTCATTGTTTTTAATATTTTTTATCCATGATCCATTTCCCCCTCTTTCTGAGACATTGATATTTTCTCTTTTGAAATGCTATCTCTTGCTAATTGAATGTAAATTCAGTAAAACTGTAAATTAAACTGTGTGATCCCCATCAGCCTTTATCCAAGATGTGAATATGAAAGCAAACTGCAATAAGTGACAATCTGACCCCTGTCTCTGAAACTAAAGTGTGAGCCTAATAACCCCCAATCAAAAATAGCTGTAGCTGACTGAGTCCAATATTATACACCCAGAAGGATCAAATACTTTTTTCTCTATTTTGGGAGCTATCCAATATTTCTCCACAAGTTTCCCCTTTCCCCACTCCTTTTTGTTTGTTTGTTTGTTTTAATTAACCAGCCAGTTTCTGTTGCTTACCACCCAAAATCTAACACGTGTAAGGTTGTATTTAATCTGATAGGCCTCAAAATACAAAATTTAACAGAAATTTTTGTAGTTCTCTCTCCTTTCTCATTTCTCCCTCCGTTGCCTGTTCTCTGTACACACTTCACAAGGACAGCGTCCTCTACTTATTCAGACCCTCTCTTTCTGGTGACATCCCCCACGTATGACCTTTCCAATGATTTTAACGTATCAACCTCCTTTTTCCTTCCTCCCATCTAACACTGTTTACTCAGAGCTGCTGAATTTAAGTATAAGTTAAGACATAATAATATGATTAAGCCAAAATGCTCTGTTATCGATAACCAAAATTCTTAACCTTGTCAGGAGTATTTGCATTTCTTCCAAATCAATTTGTTAAAATTTCAAGTGTGATAACAAAGTAAAAAATTATAGAGTATAAGGTACTTATTTTTAAAAATATATTAAATGGCATTACTCAAGTAGTCCACGGATCTGCTCATAGTTCAGCTAGAGATAAATGGAGGGCTGTAGACACGACAACATATCCATCAATTAAACAGGTTTTGGTTGCATTGTTTTTGTTTGAATACATAAAGAATTTAGACCCATTGCAATGTGATTAATGGAGTCATGATAAGATTTATGATGTTAGCAAATATGACTAATACACCCCAAGGGGACCCTCAATCACCTCTCCCTGGGTTTTTGAAGGTAGAGGCAAGAGTAAAGATTTGTTCCTATCCAATAGACTATCCATATTGAATAGGAATAAATAATGATTTTTTTTAAAGCTATTCAAAAGAATTATTCAACTACAAGGAAGTAACATATTTAAAATACTTACAGTTTCTTTAAAATAGCCATGAATTGCACTACCTTCTCTTCATATTGTTTTGGTCCATATAAAGTACGGCCCCCACGTGCTTTCTTAACATGGACAGCTATATTGTGAGCGTCATCAGGTTGTGCAGGTTTATTTTCCACTGTGTCTTCAGCAGGTATTCTAAACAAGGAAGCATAATATTTTATGTTGCACGAAAAATTACTGATGTGAACTCTCTATTGTCAAGAGCAGAAATGCACTGTTCTGAGATAATTTAGCATTTTAATAATATATTCCTTCTTGGTGTCTGTTTTTCTCCAGTCATTAGTAATGCAATTAAACACATCGCTCTAAGTCTCAAATTTTTCACTCAGAATTACCATATATAAAATATTTTCTAAGTACAGAATTTGATTATAGATGTTATGACTGTCCCAAGTGATTTAAACATCTTCTATAATAAATTAGGTACATATACTTAGGAAAATATTTTAAGACAGTGGTTACCACACTTCCATTATTCTCTCATGGTTGTTTTCCAGCAAGTCTTTTTTTTTTTTTTGCACCAATAATAAAAGTACTTTTTTTAAAACTTCTGTTTCCAACTGGTAAATTATGAACATCTTGGAAGCAGTCACCATAACTTATTCTTGTGCTACCATATGACATACATTTAAGTCCCCAAGAGATATGTGAATGAATGACCTTTTCCCATTTATCCTTTCAGCTCCAAGCTTTCTGATTAAGAACTGGACATGGAACAACAGACAGGTTCCAAATAGGAAAAGGTGTACGTCAAGGTTGTATATTGTCACCTTGCTTATTTAACTTATATGCAGAGTACATCATGAGGAACGCTGGGCTGGAAGAAGCACAGGCTGGAATCAAGATTGCCGGGAGAAATATCAATAACCTCAGATATGCAGATGACGCTACCCTTATGGCAGAAAGTGAAGAGGAACTCAAAAGCCTCTTGATGAAAGTGAAAGAGGAGAGTGAAAAGGTTGGCTTGAAGCTCAACATTCAGAAAACAAAGATCATGGCATCTGGGCCCATCACTTCATGGGAAATAGATGGAAAAACAGTGGAAACAGTGTCAGACTTTATTTTTTTGGGCTCCAAAATCACTGCACATGCTGATTGCAGCCATGAAATTAAAAGACGCTTGCTCCTTGGAAGGAAAGTTATGACCAACCTTGATAGTATATTAAAAGCAGAGACATTACTTTGCCAACCAAGGTCCGTCTAGTCAAGGCAATGGTTTTTCCCGTGGTCATGTATGGATGTGAGAGTTGGACTGTGAAGAAAGCTGATCGCCGAAGAATCGATGCTTTTGAACTGTGGTGTTGGAGAAGACTCTTGAGAGTCCCTTATACTGCAAGGAGATCCAACCAGTCCATTCTAAAGGAGATCAATCCTGGGTGTTCATTGGAGGGACTGATGCTAAAGCTGAAACTGCAAAACTTTGGCCACCTCATGTGATGAGTTGACTCACTGGAAAAGACTCTGATGCTGGGAAAGGTTGGGAGCGGGAGGAGAAGGGGACGACGGAGAATGAGATGGCTGGATAGCATCACCGACTCTGTGGACATGAGTTTGAGTGAACTCCGGGAGTTGGTGATGGACAGGGAGGCCTGGCGTGCTGTGATTCATGGGGTCGCGGAGAGTCGGACACGACTGAGGGACTGAACTGAACTGAAAAAAAACTAAGGAAAACCAGTCTAACAAATGTTGTCATCCTTAAGACAAAAATAGAGCAGAAGATAAAATTCTAAATGATCACAGATTAATCACCTTTACTTATAAACATGAGGCTTTTTTAAAGTTAAATATAAAATAAGTATTAAGTAGAATAACAATAACAATCATCACATTATCATCTAACTTATATCTGAGTCTCTTTAAAGGTACTGGCTACTCTATTAAACACGATATACATATTTATCATTAATATATTATACAGTAAAAGTAAGAAATAGATTTAAGGGACTAGATCTGATAGATAGAGTGCCTGATGAACTATGGATGGAGGTTCGGGACATTGTACAGGAGACAGGGACCAAGACCATCCCGACGAAGAAGAAATGCAAAAAAGCAAAATGGCTCTCTGAGGAGGCCTTACAAATAGTTGTGAAAAGAAGAGAAGTGAAAAGCAAAGGAGAAAAGGAAAGATATAAGCATCTGAATGCAGAGTTCCAAAAAAGAGCAAGGAGAGATAAGAAAGCCTTCCTCAGTGATCAATGCAAAGAAATAGAGGAAAACAACAGAATAGGAAAAACAAGAGATCTCTTCAAGAAAATTAGAGATATAAAGGGAACATTTCATGCAAAGATGAGCTCGATAAAGGACAGAAATGGTATGGACCTAACAGAAGAGAAAGATATTAAGAAGAGGTGGCAAGAATACACAGAAGAACTGTACAAAAAAGATCTTCACAACCAAGATAATCACGATGGCATGATCACTCACCTCAAGCCAGACATCTTGGAATGTGAAGTCAAGTGGGCCTTAGAGAGCATCACTACGAAGAAAGCTAGTGGAGGTGATGGAATTCCAGTTGAGCTATTTCAAATCCTGAAAGATGATGCTGTGAAAGTGCTGCACTCAATATGCCAGCAAATTTGGAAAACTCAGCAGTGGCCACAAGACTGGAAAAGGTCAGTCCTCATTCCAATGCCAAACAATGCTCAAACTACCGCACAATTGCACTCATCTCACACTCTAGTAAAGTCATGCTCAAAATTCTCCAAGCCAGGCTTCAGCAATATGTGAACCGTGAACTCCCAGATGTTCAAGCAGGTTTTAGAAAAGGCAGAGGAACCAGAGATCAAATTGCCAACATCCGCTGGAACATCGAAAAAGCAAGAGAGTTCCAGAACAACATCTATTTCTGCTTCATTGACTACGCCAAAGCCTTTGACTGTGTGGATCACAACAAACTGTGGAAAATTCTGAAAGAGATGGGAATAGCAGACTACCTGACCTGCCTGTTGAGAAACCTGTATGCCAGTCAGGAAGCAATAGTTAGAACTGGACATGGAACAACAGACTGGTTCTAAATAGGAAAAGGAGTATGTCAAGGTTGTATATTGTCACCCTGCTTATTTAACTTATATGCAGAGTACATCATGAGGAACGCTGGGCTGGAAGAAGCACAAGCTGGAATCAAGATTGCCGGGAGAAATATCAAATAACCTCAGATATGCAGATGACACCACCCTTATGGCAGAAAGTGAAGAGGAACTCAAAAGCCTCTTGATGAAAGTGAAAGAGGAGAGTGAGAAGGTTGGCTTGAAGCTCAACATTCAGAAAACAAAGATCATGGTATCTGGTCCCATCACTTCATGGGAAATAGATGGAAAAACAGTGGAAACAGTGTTAGACTTTATTTTTGGGGGCTCCAAAATCACTGCGGATGCTGATTTCAGCCAGGAAATTAAAAGACGTTTCCTCCTTGGAAGGAAAGTTATGACCAGCCTAGATAGCATATTCAAAAGCAGAGACATTACTTTGCCAACCAAGGTCCATCCAGTCAAGGCTATGGTTTTTCCCGTGGTCATGTATGGATGTGAAAGTTGGACTGTGAAGAAAGCTGATCACTGAAGATTGGATGCTTTTGAACTGTGGTGCTGGAGAAGACTCTTGAGAGTCCCTTGGACTGCAAGGAGATCCAACCTGTCCATTCTAAAAGATATAGTCCTGGGTGTTCATTGGAAGGACTGATGCTAAAGCTGAAACTCCAATACTTTGGCCACCTATGCAATGAGTTAACTCACTGGAAAAGACCCTGATGCTGGGAGGGATTGGGGGCAGGAGGAGATGGGGACGACAGAGAATGAGATGGCTGGATGGCATCACCAACTAGATGGACATGAGTTTGAGTGAACTCCGGGAGTTGTTGATGGACAGGGAGGCTGGTGTGCTGTGATTCATGGGGTCGCAAAGAGTTGGACATGACTGAGCAACTGAAATGAACTGAACTGAACTGAACTAAGTTAAATAAATACTATCCCCTATTTATGGGACAAGGAAATTTCAGCTTAAAGAGTGTCCATAATTTTTCTAATCACTCGTATCTACCCTCCAGTAGGGCTGGAAAGAGCTTTTTGTAATCCAAAGTGTACAGAACGTCAATGCTTAATAACAAAACTTACTTGTCTGACAGATACAGAAGATACTGCACCATAACTTACAAAGATAAAATTAAGACTCAAAATTTATTTTGCCTTCTACCACTTTCACAGAACCTGTCATTCTATCCACAGAAACCTAGAACCCTATTTAATACTCTATCCCTAGTTATGTCGTTAAATAGTAAGTACAGCAAAGCTCAGCAATGTTTAAGATTCATAAATAAAACAATTGACTGCTTTCCTTCCCCCAGCTCTGATTTTAAATGCAAATGGAATAAAGTTCTTATGTTCTAAAGAAGAGTGGTCTGTGGACAGAATTCTTGGGGGAAATTTAGAAAGTGAGTCCCCATTGACCCAGTGTTCTTCTGGGGCAAGTTCATCATATTTGCCCAAGCCAAGGGTTTTCCGGAATTCCTGCCTTTACATTGAAAACCTCGAGCCAGCCGAAGAAAGTGAAGTTGCTCAGTCCTGTCCATTTCTTTGTGACCCCATGGACTACAGCCTGACAGGCTCTTCCATTCATGGGATTTTTCAGGCAATAATACTGGAATGTGTTGCTATTTCCTTCTCCAGGGGATCTTCCCAGCCCAGGGATCAAACCTGGATCTCCTGCTTTGTAGGCAGACTCCTTAATGCCTACGCCAACAGGGAAGTGGCAGCCAAAGGATTCAGAATAGTCCTCAATGATATTTAAGCCATTTGAAGCCAACCTGGAAGTCATACCTGCTACCAGCTTGCATGCATGTGTTTGCACAGCCATCTCTGACTCTGCAATCTCATGGACTGTAGCCCCCCAGGCTACTCTGTCTATGGGATTTTCCAGGAAAAGATACTGGAGTGGGTTGCCATTTCCTTCTCCAGGGGATCATCCTGACCCAAGGATTGAACCAGAGTCTCTTGTGTCTCCTGAAATTGCAGGCAAGTTCACTACCAGCTGAGCCATGACGGAAGCCCAAGAGCCAATCAGCAGAGAGCAAACCATCCAAAGCAACAGGAACAAATAGATGGTCATATATAGTGACTGAATGTTTAAGTTATGTCTTGTGCTCTTTTGGGGAATGGTAGTGTCAACTACAAATTAGCACTTGACAAGAACATTTGCCAGCAGCTGAGCAACAACAACGAGGGCATTTGCCATCTGCCTCTGTGGTGATTACACCCTGTGCTGGTGCAAATGCACACCGTCTGAGGGGAATTCAGCATGGACAGTGAGGAGCTCTATGACCCAGGGAAATTGGTGGGACAGTTCTTCAGAGAGTTGGGTATTTTCAGGAACTGATTTAATGACCCCTATTCATGACGAACGCTGGGCTGGAAGAAGCACAAGCTGGAATCAAGATTGCCGGGAGAAATATCAATAACCTCAGATATGCAGATGACACCACCCTTATGGCAGAAAGTGAAGAGGAACTCAAAAGCCTCTGAATGAAAGAGGAGAGTGAAAAGGTTGGCTTGAAGCTCAACATTCAGAAAGCAAAGATCATGGCATCTGGGCCCATCACTTCATGGGAAATAGATGGAAAAACAGTGGAAACAGTGTCAGACTTTATTTTTTTGGGCTCCAAAATCACTGCAGATGCTGATTGCAGCCATGAAATTAAAAGACGCTTGCTCCTTGGAAGGAAAGTTATGACCAGCCTCGATAGTATATTAAAAAGCAGAGACATTATTTTGCCAACAAAGGTCCGTCTAGTCAAGGCTATGGTTTTTCCCGTGGTCATGTATGGATGTGAGAGTTGGACTGTGAAGAAAGCTGATCGCCGAGGAATTGATGCTTTTGAACTGTGGTGCTGGAGAAGACTCTTGAGAGTCCCTTGGACTGCAAGGAGATCCAACCAGTCCATTCTAGAGGAGATCAATCCTGGGTGTTCATTGGAAGGACTGATGCTAAAGCTGAAACTGCAATACTTTGGCCACCTCATATGACGAGTTGACTCACTGGAAAAGACTCTGATGCTGGGAAAGGTTGAGGGCGGGAGGAGAAGGGGACGACGGAGAATGAGATGGCTGGATGGCATCACCGACTCTGTGGACATGAGTTTGAGTGTACTCCTGGAGTTGGTGATGGACAGGGAGGCCTGGCGTGCTGTGATTCATGGGGTCACGGAGAGTCGGACACAACTGAGGGACCGAACTGAACTGAACTGATCCTTGCGTCTCTTCATATCTAGAAAATCATTAAATCCCTTCATAGCAACATTTGCTCCTCAAGACTAGCAGAAAATCTTTTGTAAAGTATGCACTTGATTGCACTGAACTCCCCTTTCACCAAAATCTTATATATCAACCTCCCCCTACAACCTCTTTGGAGCAGTCTCTCAGAGCTATCAGAGGTGCTGTCTCCCAGACTGAAGTCCTCGTTTTGCCCCAAATAAAACTTAACTTGCAACTCTCACACTGTGCATCTTTTTAGTCAACAATAGAAAATAATCCTCATCATGATATTTATGTAGCAAAACTAGCAACAATTCAATATTATATATAGTTTAAAATGTTCAGTCATACAAAATTCAAAATCTGTTTATGAGTGATTAACTTGTGCAAATTGCCAAGGCAAACTGAAGGGTAGGAGTTGTACATGAATCACATCTTTTCTGGGCAGCGGTGTTGGTAATCTCACACTTTTCTATCTTTCAGTGTTTCACAAATACATGTATCTTTAAATTTTTAGTGAAGCTTTACACTGGGTAAATCTCTGACTCTTTTGAGTCTAATTTGATAACTGAGCCCTTTGTGTTTGACAAGACTCAGTCTTGCCAAACTCTTTGTGACCCCGTTGACTATACAGTCCATGGGATTCTCCAGGCCAGAATACTGGAGTGGGTAGCCTTTCCCTTCTTCAGGGGATCTTCCCAACCCACGGACGGAACCCAGGTCTCCTGATTTTCAGACAGATTCTTTACCAACTGAACCACCAGGGAAGCCCAAGAATACTGGAGTGGGTAGCCTATCCCTTCTCCAGCAGATCTTCCTGACCCAGGAATCAAACCAGGATCTCCTGCAGTGCAGGCAGATTCTTTAACAACTGAGCTATCAGGGAAGCTCTGTGTTAGTCTAAGGCCTCCAAATATTCTTTTTTCTTTCATATAAGTCCTACTTGTTACATGATAAGATTGTTCCAAGATATGTAATATGTTGTTACAAATTATGTATATGTTTATTATGTTCCTTGCATATAGGTAATAATAGTTCTGTATCTAAAGTGTTTAGGATTTTTTAAAATAAAATTTCGTTCTATTTATTGGTCATTGTGGTTGCATAGAAAAATTATTTTTCTCTTTTCCTCAGTAAACTCAGGTGTAGACATTAGCACTACCGCTAAGAAAAATAAAGTCAAATGAGCATACATTATCTCATCCAATCCTCCAATATCATGTTCGCATGTTCATTCTTGTCTCCATTTTTAGATAAAGAGACTAAGATTCAGAGTTTGAGGTGATCTTCTTAAGGCACCATAATCACCAAATTGCAGAATTGACGTTCAAACCCAGATCTAACTTGTCTAGAGGCCATCAAAGAACTTTCAATTCAGTTCAGTCGCTCAGTCGTGTCCGACTCTCCGCGACCCCATGAATCACAGCACACCAGGCCTCTATGTCCATCACCAACTACGGAGCTCACTCAAACTCATGTCCACAGAGTCGGTGATGCCATCCAGCCATCTCATTCTCCGTCGTCCCCTTCTCCTCCCGCCCCCAACCTTTCCCAGCATCAGAGTCTTTTCCAGTGAGTCAACTCGTCGCATGAGGTGGCCAAAGTATTGCAGTTTCAGCTTCAGCATCAGTCCTTCCAATGAACACCCAGGATTGATCTCCTTTAGAATGGACTGGTTGGATCTCCTTGCAGTCCAAGGGACTCTCAAGAGTCTTCTCCAGCACCACAGTTCAAAAGCATCAATTCCTTGGCGATCAGATTTCTTCACAGTCCAACTCTCACATCCATACATGACCACGGGAAAAACCATTGCCTTGACCAGACAGACCTTTGTTGGCAAAGTAATGTCTCTGCTTTTTAATATACTATCAAGGCTGGTCATAACTTTCCTTCCAAGGAGCAAGCGTCTTTTAATTTCATGGCTGCAATCAGCATCTGCAGTGATTTTGGAGCCCAAAAAAATAAAGTCTGACACTGTTTCCACTGTTTTTCCATCTATTTCCCATGAAGTAATGGGCCCAGATGCCATGATCTTTGTTTTCTGAATGTTGAGCTTTAAGCCAACCTTTTCACCCTGCTCTTTCACTTTCATCAAGAGGCTTTTGAGTTCCTCTTCACTTTCTGCCATAAGAGTAGTGTCATCTGCATATCTGAGGTTATTGATATTTCTCCTGGCAATCTTGATTCCAGCTTGTGCTTCTTCCAGCCCAGCATTCCTCATGATGTACTCTGCGTATAAGATAAATAAGCAAGGTGACAATATACAGCCTTGACGTACTCCTTTTCCTATTTGGAATCAGTCTGTTGTTCCATGTACAGTTCTGACTGTTGCTTCCTGACCTGCATACAGGTTTCTCAAGAGGCAGGTCAGGTGGTCTGGGATTCCCATCTCTTTCAGAATGTTCCACAGTTTCTTGTGATCCACACAGTCAAAGGCTTTGGCATAGTCAATGAAGCAGAAATAGATGTTTTTCTGGAACTCTCTTGCTTTCTCCATGATCCAGCGGATGTTGGCAATTTGATCTCTGGTGCCTCTGCCTTTTCTAAAACCTGCTTGAACATCTGGGAGTTCACGGTTCACATACTGCTGAAGCCTGGCTTGGAGAATTTTGAGCATGACTTTACTAGCGTGTGAGATTAGTGCAATTGTGCGGTAGTTTGAGCATTCTTTGGCATTGCCTTTCTTTGGGATTGGAATGAAGACTGACCTCTTCCAGTCCTGTGGCCACTGCTGAGTTTTCCAAATCTGCTGGCATATTGAGTGCAGCACTTTCACAGAATCATCTTTCAAGACTTGAAATAGCTCAACTGGAATTCCATCACCTCCACTAGCTTTGTTCGTAGTGATGCTTTCTAAGGCCCACTTGACTTCACATTCCAAGATATCTGGCTCTAGGTCAGTGATCACGTTATCGTGACTATCTTGGTCGTGAAGACCTTTTTATACAGTTCTTCTGTGTATTCTTGCCACCTCTTCTTAATATCTTTCTCTTCTGTTAGGTCCATACCATTTCTGTCCTTTATCGAGCTCATCTTTGCATGAAATGTTCCCTTGGAATCTCTAATTTTCTTGAAGAGGTCTCTTGTTTTTCCTATTCCGTTGTTTTCCTCTATTTCTTTGCATTGATCACTGAGGAAGACTTTCTTATCTCTCCTTGCTCTTCTTTGGAACTCTGCATTTGGATGCTTATATCTTTCCTTTTCTCCTTTGCTTTTCACCTCTCTTCTTTTCACAGCTATTTGTAAGGCCTCCTCAGACAGCCATTTCGCTCTTTTGCATTTCTTTTCCATGGGGATGGTCTTGGTCCCTGTCTCCTGTACAACCTCCGTCCAGAGTTCATCAGGCACTCTATCTATCAGATCTAGTCCCTTAAATCTATTTCTCACTTCCACTGTATAATCATAAGGGATTTGATTGAGGTCATATCTGAATGGTCTAGTGGTTTTCCCTACTTTCTTCAATTTAAGTCTGAATTTGGCAATAAGGAGTTCATGATCTGAGCCACAGTCAGCTCCTGGTCTTGTTTTTGCTAACTGTATAGAGCTTCTCCATCTTTGGCTGCAAAGAATATAATCAATCTGATTTCGATGTTTACCATCTGGTGATGTCCACGTGTAGAGTCTTCTCTTGTGTTGTTGGAAGAGGGTGTTTGCTATGACCAGTGAGTTCTCTTGACAAAACTCTATTAGCCTTTGCCCTGCTTCATTCTGTGCTCCAAGGCCAAATTTGCCTGTTACTCCAGGTGTTTCTTGACTTCCTACTTTTGCATTCCAGTCCCCTATAATGAAAAGGACATCTTTTTTGGGTGTTAGTTCTAAAAGGTCTTGTAGGTCTTCATAGAACCGAATAACTTTGGCTTCTTCAGCATTACTGGTTGGGGCATAGGCCTGGATTACTGTAATATTGAATGGTTTGCCTTGGAAACGAACAGAAATCATTCTGTCGTTTTTAAGATTGCATCCAAGTACTGCATTTCGGACTCTTTTGTTGACCATGATGGCTACTCCATTTCTTCTAAGGGATTCCTGCCCACAGTAGTAGATATAATGGTCATCCGAGTTAAATTCACCCATTCCAGTCCATTTTAGTTCACTGATTCCTAGAATGTCGACGTTCACTCTTGCCATCTCCTGTTTGACCACTTCCAATTTGCCTTGATTCACGGACCTAACATTCCAGGTTCCTATGCAATATTGCTCTTTACAGCACCGGACCTTGCTTCTATCACTGGTCACATACAGAACTGGGTATTGGTTTTGCTTTTGCTCCATCCCTCTATTCCTTCTATAGTTATTTCTCCACTGAGCTCCAGTAGCATACTGGGCACCTACCGACCTGGGGAATTCCTCATTTACTATCCTATTATTTTCCATATATTCTTGCATTCAGTTCAGTTCAGTCGCTCAGTCGTGTCTGAATCTTTGTGACCCCATGAATCACAGCATGCCAGGCCTCCCTGTCCATCACCAACTCCCGGAGTTCATTCAAACTCATGTCCACAGAGTCGGTGATGCCATCCAGCCATCTCATTCTCTGTCGTCCCTGTCTCCTCCTACCCCCAATCCTTCCCAGCATCAGCCTCTTTTCCAGTGAGTCAACTCATCGCATGAGGTGGCCAAAGTCCTCTTACAAACATTTTATCATTCCTCAAAATCCTTCTTTAACCTTCTCCATCACTTTTTTGTAAATCCATAGAAATTTTACTGCTGCTGCTGCTGCTGCTCCTAAGTTGCTTCAGTCGTGTCCAACTCTGTGCGACCCCACAGAGAGCAGCCCACCATGCTCCGCCGTCCCTGGGATTCTCAAGGCAAGAACACTGGAGTGGGTTGCCATTTCCTTCTCCAATGATTGAGAGTGAAATGTGAAAGTGAAATTGCTCAGTCCTGTCCGACTCTTAGTGACCCCATGGACTGCAGCCTACCAGGCTCCTCCGTCCATGGGATTTTCCAGGCAAGAGAACTGGAGTGGGGTGCCATTGCCTTCTCCTCAATTTTACTAAGCAGTAGTTAAAGCCAGAAAAATATATGGACTCTTTCTACATTTGCTGTAGGATTCTTCAGTCATTTTTTAAGGAAACTGAAATCATCCTGACTTATAAAAATTTAGTTCAGTCATTTCAGGTACACTAAGTTTACACTATCTGTTGATGTTAGCTTAATTATCACTAATGCCAAAACAGGGAAATAGCAGGGGGTAAGTCTCCAGCCCCAGGATGAAAGTTGGTGAGTTGCAGACTTTGTTTTGTGCTGAGCAAGGGTGCTGACTTTGTCCCACACGTTGCCAATATATCCAAAGTTAAAATTGAGGAGAGTTGAAGGCAAATTCCATTATAAACTCTTGACAGTCAACATTGGAATCCTGTCATCTCTTATAAAATAAGAAAGAATATTTTAAGTTTAGACACAGGTAAGCAATATTTTCCTGGTTTCTATTAAATTAATGTCCTTGACAGACTCAGTGTCTTCTCTTGCATTTCCAAGGAGGAATAGAAAATCCACATTTATAAATGAACATTGGACTTACATGTATTCTACAAAATAAGGCAGCAATGTATTTTCCAGATTATATGACAAGCTATACAAACATACAAGAAAGTTATTTAGAGAAGATTATAACAGATTTATCTCCTAAGGATTAATTGCAGATATTAATAAGCATCAAATTAAAAAGTTGGGATATCTAAGATAATTTTTAATACAGCAATATATTCATATACATGTAGAAAATGATAATCATATATTGTGTGCTATCTTTACTTACAACTTAAATTCCCTCCAGTCACGATTCAACTCAGCAAACATTTCTTGACTATCTAGCCTAAGTTGAGTTCATTGTGTTCATTATCTCAGCTCCCAGGTATGAATTATTTCCATATTTCCAATTTAATCACCCTACTTTTTCCGCCCAAAGAACATTGCTGAATTGGTCACACACTTGGGTGATTACAAATCTACATTATCTAATTTTAACTGATCTTTGCTTTCGCTCAGCTTTCTAACATTAGCTATTTGTCGAGCTCCTACGCGGTCCTCTCAATGGCTGACGTCCAGCTTCGTTTCCAGTCTCACCTTCACATTCTGTGGGCAGTCTTGTTTCAGCACCTAATGCTCGCTACTTGCCATCTGTGTAGGAATTAACGATTATTACTGACTCTTAAGAAATAATGATAAACACTACTCCAGTTATTCAACTACTGTGTCACACAAGCTGAACCTAATTTTAAACTTTCGAAGAATCAAATGCAGAGAAAATGTGGCTTGTGAATTTTCAGAATTTCCCTTTTTATTTTGTACTAATCTTCTCAAATAAATCTTAACCCCAAAGGGCTAATCTGAGTAATGAGTGGAACCCCTAATTTAGGGAAATGGAAGGATCAATTTGGAGACAGGGAGCAAAATTTCCTGCCACCAATATTATGCAATAGGGAAGAAAGTCCAAAATTTCAACCATATCTTTTTGAACCATAGGACTGACTCCCTTTAAATCAAAGGTGACTTTTCTTCTTAGTTACATATGGTCTTTCATGAACGGGATTTATGAGACATCATCTCTTCAACTGAACTCATAATTCCACGTTGTTCACTACTTAATTCTTTTTTTAAAAAACTTTTTGTTTTGTATTGGAGTATAAGCAATTGACAAGGTTACAATAGGCTCAGGTGCCCAGCAGAGAGACTCAGCCATATATTTACATATATCCATTCTCCCCAAAAACACCCCTTCCATCCAGGCTGCCTGCCACATACCACTGAGCAGAGTTACTGTGCTATATACAGGTCCTTGTTGGTTATCCATTTCAAATACAGCAGTGTACATATTTCAATCTGAAATTAACTATCCCTTCCTTCCGCCCTTTTCCCCTAACCATAAGTATGTTGTCTAAATCTGTGAGTACGTTTCTGTTTTGTAAATAATTTCATTTGCATCATTTTCTTTTAAATTTTGCATCTAAGGAATATCATATGCTATCTTTTTAAAGTAAGTTCCTGTGAAAATTCATGCAAGTAGAAAGCTCTTCCTAAATTTCCAGCAATTTCCCAGGAGATTATACTTATATCCTGATTTCTCTTTGCCACTGCGCTTCTTCCTTAAATACTCTTCTTATTCCATGCCTTGCTTAACCAGAAGTAAAACCAACTTTTTCTGTATTTCCTCAACAGAACTAAACTAAACCAAGTATTTAGAGTATTTGTAAATATGGCAGAGTTCATCAAATGCTGGGGTTATCTTAGATGTTTGTATCACATATGACTTTGGCCACCTGATGCAAAGAACTGACTCATTGGAAAAGACCCTGATGCTGGGAAAGATTGAAGGCGGGAGGAGAAGGGGACGACAGAGGATGAGATGGTTGGGTGGCATCACTGACTCAATGGACATGAGTTTGAGTAAACTCTGAGGGTTGGCGATGGACAGGGAGGCCTGGTGTGCTGCAGTCCATGGGGTCGTCAAGAGTCGGATGCAGCTGAGCGCCTGAACTGATCCTGATCACATATGAAACAGGGTGCCTGAAATCCACTAATCGATCTCTCTTTTCTTAGGTGCCCTCACCTCCCTGCCCAGGGTCAGGGGGTTTTCCTCATTTCAGTGCACATCTCCCTTCAGTTATTTCCTGGCTACTCTTGCTTCTTTTTCACCCCATTTTTGTCTGACTTTCCCCACTCCAGACTTGCTTCCCAACTCAGAATTAGAATACCTTTATGAGGCCAAGCAATTCAGTTCTTAGCCCCTATTCTCAGATACTTCTAATCTAAATCATTGTGAAAGAAGCATAACCAAAGGTCCTCCCTTCCAGGAAAATCTATCACTTCTCAGTGGTAGTCATAAACATAAATGACGTTTGTCTTTAGACTCAGACTTGAAACTTTCTTGTATCAGTCCACTTTAACACAGGGAAATCCTGCACACATAAACGATTTTTACAATTCACCATCACTTTGCTACAATATCGCCCAAAGCCATACAGAATTTCATTTATGTCATATTAAAGGCTTTAATCTGGATGACATCAGGATGACACAAAGGATGACCCCAGAGCATGGCTGAAGCAACCAGTTAGGTTTCTATAAAGTTCCCTCTCTTTCCTTCACAGAGTTCTCTGAAAGGTCAAAGTACTGCTCCTGAGCTGGCAGGGTGGTCCTTCGTTCCTCCCCTTTCTCCCTTCCCTTTCTCCCTCTTTCCTTCCTCCTTTCTCTGTTCCCTCTCTCCCTTCCCCCTTTCTTTTCTTCCTTTTTTTCTTTCTTTCTCCTCCCGCACCCCTCCCAGCCACCATTTTCCTCTGGGAGTCTGTGGCAGAGAACGTGGGTCATTTTTAAAGAATACCGTTTTCAGGTTTGTGGTCTCAGCTGCTTAACAGGGCAAGCAGAGTATCAGTAGGGACAGCTGCATGAGTCCTTGGAGAATCAGCAGTGTGAAGAACATCACACTCAGGCCTCTCTGCCTCAGAGACTCTCTGCCTTCTTTTAGCCAACCTTAAGTCATCTCTGAACTTAAACACCCCTTCCCTCAGGGGTGCTTGCCGTGATTTCCAGGACAGCATCTGTGGTTAGCATAAGCTCTTCCAGTGCAACCAGCCCCCAGACTTGTAATCATCTCTGACACCAGTTTCATTTCTTTCATCGCTCTTACTCACGGCCTCTCAGTGACGCCAGCCTGCACCTTCGAAGCACACAGACCCTGCCCGCCTGGCTCAGCACAAGGTCACTGCTTGGTGTATATTAAGTGAATAAGACTAAATAAACAAACCTTGTGAGGGATCACAAGGTTTCTTTCCAAAGAGTGTAAATTTTTACTTTTCTTTTTGTTTTTCTTTTTAGAATAAAATAGTGAAACAGGTGGGTTCTTTACCAGTAATGCCATGCTAGTGGTAAAGAACCTGCCTGCCACTGCAGGAGACATAAGAGACTTGGGTTTGATCCCTGGGTCAGGAAGATCTCCTGGAGGAGGGCATTGCAATCCACTCCAGTGTTCCCGCCTAGAGAATCCTACAGATAGAGAAGCTGGGCAGGCTATGGTCCATGGGGTGGCAAAGTTGGACGTGACTGAAGCAATTTAGCATGAAATGAAGCAGAACTGTTCTAATTCTGACTTTTAAAAATACAGGGAGCATCTCATTCAATGGATATGAGAACTTCAGTGAAAATATGGGCTTTACAACCACAACAAGAATACTTTTATAAGTTCTAATGTTAAATACATATTTTCCAAATAGCTAAATGTCTTGAGGCTGGATCCAAGCTAGCATGAAATAAACACTACTTAGATGTAGCTCTTGTACAAGCGTAATTTGACAACGCTAGAGAACAAAACAGATTTTTTCAAAATAGATCTGAAAATCACAGACAAAAAAATCAATTTTGCAGAGATTTTTTTAAATCAATCTATTAGAATCCACTTGCCTATGTTTTCAGTTGCTTTGTCTCCAAATATTCCTATTTTCCAACATTTTCTGAATTTACGCTTTTAGAAAGAATTTATAATCCATCTAGGTAGCTTATGTACTATACCAAATTATTGTCTTAAAATGTTTGAGAAAATATACAAGTTACAAAGTTCCACATCATTTCAATCCAGATCAAAGCCACTTGTTTATTACTGTTTTTAGATCTAGAAGTGAAATTCTGAGCTTGAAGAAGCTGGGATATCCTAGTCTTTTCAGAATCTAAAGTCCAAATTAAAGCATCCATTTCGCACAAAACACATGTTGAAAGTTTCTGGAGTGATTGGTCGTTTGGCCAACTGCGTGAGAACACAGACTTCTGAGCCCACGAGGAGGATCCCAGCAGACCCCTCCGGTCAGGGTGCCTTTGGGACCTTGGAGAAGACTCTTGGTGGAGTCCTGGGGCTGGTGGGATGGGAGAACACCATTTGCATACTGCCAAAATCTTTTCCTTCTTCCCAATTAAGTCATTTAATTGTTCGTTACATAACACAAGCTAAGAGAAAATGATATTACAAAATATTGCAATTTATCATTACAAATCTGTCATAATCCGTTATAAGTTATAAACTTGGAATCTCCTTCTGAACATAGCAATCTACTTATGTTTTTTCCTTATCTGATCCTATACTTAATTAGAATTGAAATTTTAAAGATAACAGATACTTGCTGCACTTTATTAAAATTTACTGAGTAAAAATCTACCATAGAAATTCCAATATGTCACACTCTGCATATTAAGTGCAACATGATATTTGCTATAAATTTAATAAAACAAGTACATTATGACCAAAGACCATGTACAGCAATGCAGTTTAACTAACTAAAATAAGCCAATAAATGAATGAATGTATTGTTTAAAAGGGGGGTTAAATTTTTCCATTAAAAAATTGTAGTTCTGTAAATTTTTTCATTTTCTTAAAGAAAACAATTTGAATAGTTCCATTGTGGTCCATGGACCAGGAGCAGCAGCAGCTGGCAGCTTATTAGAAATATGCTTTCCACCCCACCCTAGACTTCTGAATCAAAATCTGCATTTTAATAAGCAACCAATACTTATACTTATTGGTTACTTATCAATCTCCCAATATACTGGAGATTGATGAACATTTGGAGTTTATTGAAAGTTGCTTTGAAAGCAGTGCCAACTTTCTTTGACTCTCACGTAATGCTACCATTGTAAATGCTCAATCCGTTCCGTCGCTCAGTCGTGTCCGACTCTTTGCGACCCCGTGGACTGTAGCCTACCAGGCTTCTCCGTCCATGGGATTCTCCAGGCAAGAATACCGGAGTGGGTTACCGTTTCCTTCTCCAGGGGATCTTCCCAACCCAGGGATCGAACCCGGGTCTCCCGCATTGGAGGCAGACGCTTTAACCTCTGAGCCACCAGGGAAGCCCAATAATTACCTTTTAATAATAAATGACCATGAAGGAGAGTTTATTCTGCAATCTTCCACCATACATCTTTTTGGATCACAAAATAAATAACTCCTACATGTACCGGTATTTATTTGCTTGTACAAAATGAGCATAAACCATATAGATTTCCCATGTATACCCCACCAACACACATGCACAGCTTTTCCACATTAACAACATCCTCCGCAGGACTAGCACATTTTGTTACAATCGATGGACCTACATTGAATCCCCATCAGCCAAAACCTTAGCTCACATTTGGGCTAACTCTCGGTGTTGAGCCCTCAACTGTATGGGTTGGATGAGCATATAATTATATATAACCACCATTATAGTATTATATAGAGTATTTTCATTGAAATCGTCTGATTCCATCTACTCATCCCTCCCATCCCCCTAACCCTGGCAACTGCTACTCTTTTTACCATCTCCCTAGTTTTGCATTTTCTAGACTATCATACAGTTGGCTTAGTAACATGCAATTAAGTTTCTTCCAAGTCTTTCCATGACTCTGTGGCTCTTTTTTAACACTAAATAATACTTCATTATTTGATGTAGCACAGTTTGTTTAGCCATTCACCTACTGAAGGACAGCTTGATTGCTTCCAGGTTTGGGCAATTATGAATAAAGTTGCTATAAGTATTTGTGTGCCAGCTTTTGTGTGTTTCAGCTTCTTTGGGTAAATGACAAGAAGAGTGACCATTGAATTTTGTGGTAAGAGTGGGCTGAGTTTTGTAAGAAACCACCAAACTGCCGGTACCAGTTTGCATTTTCACCAGCAATAAATGAGAATCCTTGTTGCTCCAAATTCTTGCTGGTGTTCAGCATCGTCAGCATTCTGGATTTTGGATCTTCTAATAAATGTATAGTGGTGTCTTACTGTTGTTTCAGTTTGCATTCCTGATAATACACGATGTAGACATGTATTCACATGAGGTTACTTTTTGCTATCATTACTCTGAAATTTCCCTCTTACAATGTCCTAATTAGACTTCCAATTGCTCTTCTACTAAAGAAAAGTTATGTCAGTTTCCATGTTAACTGTGCCTTAACAGCCATTCTGAGATGTGAATATTTAGAATAACATATTTTATATGGACAGGAACCCCTGTAGCTTCTCATTGAAAAGGACATTTTCCTCTGGCTCTTTTATATGGATGCAGTTTTAGTATTTTAATACCTAAGTGGATTGGTGGGATTGAGTTTTATCTAAACCCTATGATGTACAAAGAAGACAATTTACTTATATTTATACACATATGTATATGCATGTATATGTATATATACATATGTGTATATATATTGATGATTTTGAACTATGGTGTTGGAGAAGACTCTTGAGAGTCCCTTGGACTGAAAGGAGATCCAACCAGTCCATCCAAAAGGAGATCAGTCCTGAATATTCATTGGAAGGACTGATGCTGAAGCTGAAACTCCAATACTTTGGCCACCTCATGCAAAGAACTGACTCATTTGAAAAGACCCTGATGCTGGAAACATTGAAGGTGAGAGGAGAAGGGGATGACAAAGAATGAGACAGTGGGATGGCATCACCGACTCGATGGACATGAGTTTGAGTGAACTCCGGGAGTTGGTGATGGACAGGGAGGCCTGGCGTGCTACAGTCCATGGGGTCGTAAAGAGTCATACAAGACTGAGTGACTGAACTAACTGATACCATCACATGGTATCTGTCCCATTAATTTGAAACATTTAGGGTGAAATAATCTGGTTTTTGTTAAGTAAATGAAGACTCAGTCATGTCTATTTTCGGTCTATTCCATTTCCTTTCAGAACTTGGTTTGAGTATATGTTGGGCGAGGTTAGGGTTGCCAATATGACCATAGTGTGAGAAGAAGCTTCTCTTCCTGTGAACTGCGAGCTGATCATCATTACATTCCCGTAGCATGGTGACTGCAGGTCTACGCAGGCCCCTAGACCAGCATCTATTGAGGAAAGATTGCAACTTCTGGACCATCATTCATTCTTGCTGGCTGCCTCTCACCTGGATCATCCAGATTTCTGTCTCAGCAACATGTGCTCCCCGCTCTCCCCGACAGTCCTTCAGTGCTCTTAGCATCTCATTGATACACTGTTTGTGGTCATTTCTGGACCTTGGACATGCTAGACGCAAGCCAAGTGGAACCAAGAGCCTTAGCTTTTCGTTATCACTTGGCATGTTCATTCACAGAAATGTTGTAGCATTATTCTCACTTCATGTTGAATGAAGCCCAAGTTAGGTCTTACTGTAACAACAATTTTCAAAAGTAATCTAGGAATATTTGTTTAAATACTTAGGCTTTGGTCCCAAGTTCAATTCAGTCAGTTCAGTCACTCAGTAATGTCCGACTCTTTGTGACCCCATGGACTGCAGCACGCCAGTCCTCCCTGTCCATCACTAACACCCAGAGCTTGCTCAAACTCATGTCCATTGAGTTGATGATCCCATCCAACCATCTCATCCTCTGTTGTCCCCTTCTCCTCCAACCTTCAAGCTTTCCCAGCATCAGGGTCTTTTCAAATGAGTCAGTTCTTTGCATGAGGTGGCCAAAGTATTGGAGTTTCAGCTTCAGCATCAGTCCTTCCAATGACTATTCAGGACTGATCTCCTTTTGGATGGACTGGTTGGATCTCCTTTCAGTCCAAGGGACTCTCAAGAGTCTTCTCCAACACCACAGTTCAAAAGCATCACTTCTCCAGCGCTCAGCTTTCTTTATAGTCCAACTCTCACATCCATACATGACTACTGGAGAAACCATAGCTTTGAATAGATGGATCTTTGTTGGCAGAGTGATGGGATTCCAATTTAAATAGTCTGTGATGGAAAGAGACCTTGCACCAGTACTTTGTGAAACATTTCCCAATGGTTCTAATGCACAGTCTGAGTTGTTTATCAGTGCCCTGAATAAGCTGGAGGGCACAGCCTCTTTGACAGTATCTGCATGTTTTCATAGCACTCAAATTCCCGTAGGAAGATTCATATCAAGGATTTGTTTTTCAGTCGCTCAGACATGTCTGACTCTGCAGCTCCAAGGACTACAACACACCAGGCTTCCCTGCCCATCACCAACTCCTGGAGTTTACTCAAACCCATGTCCATTGAATCGGTGATGCCATCCAACCATCTCATCCTCTGTCGACCCCTACTCCTCCTGCCTTCAATCTTTCCCAGCATCAGTGTCTTTTCTAATGAGTCAGCTCTTCGCATCAGGTGACCAAGGTATTGGAGTTTCAGCTTCAACATCAGTCTTTCCAATGAATATACATGACTGATCTCCTTTAGGATGGACTGGTTGGAACTCCTTGCAGTCCAAGGGACTCTGAAGAGTCTTCTCCAACACCACAGTTCCATGCAACATTTCTTCAACACTCAAGCCTTCTTATGGTCCAAATCTCACATCCATAAATTAATACTGGAAAAACCATCACTTTTACTATGTGGACCTTTGTTGGCAAAGTATTGTCTCTGTTTTTTAATATGCTGTCTGGGTTTGTCATAGCCTTTCTTCCAAGGAGCAAGTATCTTTTAATTTCATGGATCCAGTCACCATCAGCAGTGATTTTGGAGCCCAATAAAGTCTGCCATGTTTTCCCTGTTTCCCCATCTATTTGCCATGAAGTAATGAGACTGGAAGGAAAATTATGACCAACCTAGATAGCATATTAAAAAGCAGAGACATTACTTTGCCAACAAAGGTCCATCTAGTCAAGGCTATGATTTTTCCCGTGGTCATGTATGGATGTGAGAGTTGGACTGTGAAGAAAGCTGATCGCCGAAGAATTGATGCTTTTGAACTGTGGTGCTGGAGAAGACTCTTGAGAGTCCCCTGGACTGCAAGGAGATCCAACCAGTCCATTCTAAAGGAGATCAGTCCTGGGTGTTCATTGGAAGGACTGATGCTAAAGCTGAAACTGCAATCCTTTGGCCACCTCATGCGATGAGTTGACTCACTGGAAAAGAGTCTGATGCTGGGAAAGGTGGGGGGCAGAAGGAGAAGGGGACAACAGAGAATAAGATGGCTGGATGGCATCACCGACTCGATGGACATGAGTTTGAGTGAACTCCGGGAGTTGGTGATGGACAGGGAGGCCTGGCGTGCTGTGGTTCATGGGGTCGTGGAGAGTCGGACACAACTGAGCGACTGGACGGAACTGAACTGAATGAAACTGGATGACATGATCTTAGTTTTTTGAATGTTGAGTTTTAAGCCAGATTTTTCACTCTTCTCTTTCAAGAGGCTCTTCAGTTCCTCTTCACTTTCTGCCATTAAAGTAGTATCATCTGTATATCTGAGGTTGTTGATATTTCTTCCAGAAAACTTGATTCCAGCTTATGATTCATCCACCTGACTTTTCACATAATGTACTCTGCATATAAGTTTAATAAGAAGGGTGACAATTACAGCCTTTACCTACTCTTTTCCCAATTTGGAACCAGTCTGTTTTTTCATGTCTGGTTCTAACTGTTACTTCTTGACCTGCCTACAAGTTTCTCAAGAGGCAGATAAAGTGGTCTGTTATTCCCATCTCTTTAAGAATTTTCCACAGATGGCTTTAGTATAGTCAGTGAAATAGAAATTCCAGAAAAACATCTGGAATTCTCTTCCTTTTTTACGATCCAATGGATGTTAGCAACTTGATCTCTGGTTCCTCTGCCTTTTCTAAATTCGGCTTGAACATCTTGAAGTTCTTGGTTCATGTACTGTTGAAGCTTAACTTGGATTTGAGCATTACATTGCTAGCATGTGAGATGAGTGCAATTGTGCGGTAGTTTGAGCATTCTTTGGCATTGCCTTTCTTTGGGATTGGAATGAAAATTGACCTTTTCCAGTCCTGTAGCCACTGCTGAGTTTCCAAATTTGCTGGCATATTGAGTGCAGCACTTTCGTAGTATCATCTTTCAGGATTTGAAATAACTCAACAGGAATTCCATCACCCCCAGTAACTTTGTTCATAGTGATGCTTCCTAACGCCAACTTGACTTTGAACTCCAGGATGTCTGGCTCTAGGTGGGTGATCACACCATCAGATTATCTGGGTCATGAAGATCTTTTTTGTACAGTTCTTCTGTGTATTCTTGCCACCTCTTCTTAATATCTTCTGCTTCTGTGAGGTCCCTACCATTTCTGCCCTTTATTGAGCCCATCTTTGCATGAGATGTTCCCTTGGTATCTCCAATTTTCTTGACGAGATCTCTGGTCTTTCCCATTCTATTTTTTTCCTTTATTTCTTTGCATTGATCACTTAGGAAGGTCTTCTTACCTCCCCTTGCTTTTCTTTGGAACTCTGCATTCAGATGTTATATCTTTCCTTTTCTCCTTTGCCTTTTGTTTCTCTTCTTTTCTCAATTATTTGTTAGGCCTCCTGAGACAACCATTTTGCCTTTTTGCATTTTTTTTCCCCTTGGGGATAGTTTGATCACCACCTCCTGTACAATGTCATGAACCTCTGTCCACAGTTCTTCAGACAATCTGTATATCAGATCTAGTCCCTTAAATCTATTTCTCACTTCCACTGTATAAATGTAACGGATTTGATTTAGGTCATAACGTAAATGGTCTAGTGGTTTTCCTTACTTTCTTCAATTTAAGTCTGAATTTGGCAATAAGGAGTTCATGGTCTGAGCAACAGTCAGCTCCTGGTCTTGTTTTTGCTAACTGAACAGAGCTTCTCCATTTTCAGCTGCAAAGAACATAATCAGTCTGATTTCGGTATGGACCGTCTGGTGATGTCCGTGTGTAGAGTCTTCTCTTGTGTTGTTGGAAGAGGGTGTTTGCTCTGACCAGTGGGTTCTCTTGGCAAACCTGTTAGCCTTTGCCCTGTTTCATTTTTAACTCCAGTGGGAGTGAATGGAGATCAACACTTTTCAAGCTTAGCTAACCTCCTGTTTCCATATCACTACTTTTCCTGCATTTTATAACTTTCTCCTTCTCAACACAGTATTTGCCCTTCTCTTTTCTCTGAAACCAGGATGATGCATGGAGTGTAGAAATCATACTAATAAGAGAATATATTAATACCAAAAGATAATATAAAATATTATCTTTATTACATATGTCCCCCTAAAGTATATGTAACATCAAACACAAATTTTTATAAAAGTCAAGAAAGACATTAACAGGGATGCAGGCCTCCTTGCAAATATTTGAATTCCCATCCTCCTAAAAACGTACATGTTTTATAAATGTATCTTTAACATAGATTTCTACAGTTCTCTGGATGCATTTCATTTCTTCTGTTACTATCATTATCTTAAACTTTTTTTTCCTTGGATATAAGCTAATGCAAAAATTCGTTGATTAAAGTCTATATATTTCTTGTTATTTAAAAATCTTTGAAGCAAGCAATGCTGTGAAATTTTATTAATTTGTTGTGGAGGTGATTATTGTTTAAATCTGCAGTCCACAGTAATAATCAGTGATCCCATGGATTGTAGCCTGTCAGACTCCTCTGTCCAGGGAATTCTCCAGACAAAGAATACTGTACTGGGTATCCATTTCCTTCTCCAAAGGATCTTCTCAACCCAGGGGTCAAGCCCAAGTCTCCCACATTGCAGGTAGATTCTTTACCATCTGAGTCACCAGGGAAGCTCAGTAATATGTTTTTCAATTAAAACACTCTTTCAATGTGTAAGTCTGAGTAGGATAATATTACTCTTTTTCTGAGTAAAAAAAAATCTGCAGTGCAGTCAATGTTCAGAGACAATTCCAAAGACACATTGCTGCTATTGGGTGGAATAACAATGCAAGTCCAAGTCTTCTGAATCAAAACTTAGTGTTTTTTTTTTAATGTGTCTATTTGATTTCCCATGTCTGTGAATATACCAAAAGCTTACCTTCTGTCTAGATGATCCACCAAAAAAAAAAAAAAAATGTTTAGATAATGGTCACAGCTCCAAACAGCGCTTTGTCTCCCTCTGGGCCTGCACTCACATTTCGCTCATGTAGAAAGGTTTCCCTATGTCTCTGCCATGTGTCCATTTATCCTCATTAGGGCAGCACTGCTCCAAGTCATTTTCATGGTTATATGAAGCATTTCTTCTCTTCTCGCCCATGACTGTCTTCCTTCACTGCTTAGCAAACGCCCTGGCATCAGTATTCTCACCAGCTGCCGCAGCAGAGGACGTGTCATCCCTCAGTCTGACTATTGTATCTGTCACAGGACATTTGAATTGAATGACTTACAAAGTGTTGCATATGACAATGATAACAGGTAAAGGTTATTGATGAATAATTTAATAGTGCAGGAAGTTAGTGTCTACCAAGATTCTTGTTTCCTCAATGATTCTATCCTGCCAAATGTCCTGTGAATTAACTGCAGCTCTCTTTCCATCAACTGGGCATATATGAGTTTATCACATTACATGAGGGACCAGTGTAAGCTAAGTGTAGAGGAGATTTATAATTTCTTAATATATATTATGTAATTTATTTTAATTCCATTTTAAGATATTTTATTGTTACTTCAGAGCAGATGGTTTTTCATAACCAAAAAACAGAGAAACATTTTGTATTTCTTAACAGTCACATGATTGTATTTATTACACATTTTTTATTTGCCTGATTTTGCTTTTACTATGAGATATGGATACTGAATTATATCAAATGCCTTTTCATCATCTGTAGATATCATCATATAGTTTCTCTTTGAGCTGCTAATATTATAAAATTTTAATAACAGCTTTTCTAACGAACCTTCTTTGTACTCATGAAATGAAGTCAACTTAACTGTAGTGTACCAATATGCTAATACACTATTGCTAACATTTTATTTTTTATGTATGCCTATATGTGGACTTCTCTGGTGGCTCAAGTAGTAAAGAAGCTGCTTGCAATGCAGGAGACCTGGATTCAATGCCTGGGTGTGGAAGATACCCTGGAGAACGGGATGGCAACCCACTCCAGTATTCTTGCCTAGAGAATCCCCATAGACAGAGGAGCCTAGCGGTCTACAGTTCATGGAGTTGCGAAGAGTCGGACACCACTGAGCAGCTAGCACTATTTCTCTGCCCGTGTGTGCTGTGCTTAGAACCCAGCTCTCCCGTGTTGCATGTGGATTATTCACCACCTGAGTCAGCAAGGAAGCCCAGGAATATGGAGTTGGTAGCCTTTCCCTCCTCCAGGGGATCTTCCCGACCCAGGAATCAAACCCGGGTCTCCTGCACCGCAGGCAGATTCTTTAGCAGCTGAGCCACAAGGGAAGCCCAAGAATACTGGAGTGGGTAGCCTATCCCTCCTCCAGGGGATCTTCCCAACCCAGGAATTGAACTGGGGTCTCCTGCATTGCAGGCAGATTCTTTACCAGCTGAGCTACCAGGGAAGCCCATGTATGCCTTATAGTCGTTAACTAAAAACTGATATTTCTTGTTTATGCTATTCTTGTGAAATCTTATTATACAGTCTTGGCAAATACACAACCCATATTCATTTTCTATACTCCAAAAATATTAAATTGCATAGAAAGTACCTTTTCTTAAAAAGAACATCTAGTCATATCACTGAGACTGAGTTTTTAATTTTTGCTTTTGTTCCTTTTTGGCTTCAAAAATACTTTTGAAGAGTTATTTTTACAACTCTTTTATTCATACCATAATTACTTTTTATTTATATCATCTTGAATAATTTTAGTAGTATGTAATTTTTAGAAAATGAACCAAAAACATCTAGATTATTCTTAAGTTATATGAAATATTCTCTCACAAATTATAATTTATTTAGTTCTCTCTGTATCATTTACTATATTCTCACTCCTAATAGTATTTTATCTTATTAAGATTACTATATAGGGATAGTTGTTTAATGAAAAAATTCAAGGAGCTGCACATATTTATTAGTCCCAGTCATCATATAACTAATTAAAATCCCTGCGGAATTATTGTAGGAACCAGCCTTCCTTACCATACCCACGGCCTTGGCTGACCTCTAACATGGGTACTGGGAAGGGGTCAAACACTCACTATTTGAGTTCCGCTTGTTCTTCCGTGCACTCACACGCATCTGCACACACGCGCACACATCCACACACACAAAGGCTTGCTTTCAAAGGAGGACATCATTACCTTTTCTCTTCCTCTTTGAAAAGTTTAGGCAGTCTGACTTTTTTCTGCAAGAATATTTTAGGATATTGCTTCATAAACACATTGTGCGCTGATAGAATATTGGTTCGGCTTAAAAGAGAGAGAGAGAGAAATTATTATAAGTGCCATAAGACGTCTGAAGGAAAGATTTTAAACTCAATATATACAGCTTAATTCTATACTATTTAGTCTAAAAAAGCAAATGACAAAAATATGAAGCATAAACATTTTATGCTTAAAAAATATCCACTATAAAAATTGTAGTGTGCTTCACTGAGAAATATTTTTAGAATATCAAATTTAGGGTAATGCTAATTGTCAAAAAATTAATTTTTAGCTGAGTCTTCTTAAAATTTTTATTTCTGTAATTGATTAAAGTGCTTGTAAAATATACCACATAATTAAAATTCCCCCAAGATGATTCATACACATTTTTCAAAGTATAGTTATCTGAATCTTTGCAATTATTTATGAAAATCTCATGTGCTGTTGTTTTAGGATCGGAATAAAGATGTTTTCAAGCAATATTTCAGGATTTCTGAAATCCAAACGACTGGAATCATCTGAGGTGTTTTTTAAGTATGGATTTCTGATCCTTTTCCTAATGAAGCAAGATCTCCAAAGGTAGAGTCTGGGTAGTCTTCTCTGTTTTAAATATTAACCTCCAGGTGATTCCTACTTACAATCAGGTTTCAATCCAGTGAAAATATTTTAAAATGTGAGTAACAAGATCTAATGAAATATAGCAAATTGTCAGTTTTAGGTAATGACACTTGTTTCTGAAAAGTCTGCTTCATTCAATTTTTAACTGATAACATCATGAAAATTTGGTCAGATTTTTAGAATGCTGAGTGTTCATCTTGACAGCTTGTATCAACAATTATCAAAAATAATCATACTCAAAACTGAACATTGACAAACGCCTTAGTCAATATTTCCCTTATGACATTGAATATAAAAGTCTTCGAGATTTCCTTGTTTCATTGTCAATGCAAATAATAACACCACACTTTGGAATACTTACAGCATCTTTTTTCTCTTGGCCTGAGTTCATGAAATACCATGTTAATTCTTTACACAAAACAGAGTATATACCTTAAGAATCCTATTTAATTTAATTTAACTGATTCAAAAATGCAGTGTGTGATTTACATGACATTAGAAATTTTCATCCCTACTCAGACACTGTAGAGATACACTGACCAAGAATCTACTGTTTCTCTAAACTCCAATCACTGAAACCATTGGAAAATTTCCTAAGATCTTTCTTTTTTTTTTCTATCTGGAACATACATTTTGCAATCAACTGTTTTAAAGATCTAACTGTTATATATCTGTTATTTGTTATATGACAAACATTTTGCTAAGGTCTTTACATTATTTTCCTCTGATTCTATATTTATATAACCTGAAAAGATTGGTATTCTTTAATCCCCACTTACACATATACTACAAAAGTAATTTGTACAAAAGTAATTTGCCTAACTCATTTAACTAGGAAATAGAGGATAAAGGGTACATATGATAACTAAATTGACTTCTAGTGGGTCTGAGAGGATTGAGGAAGAGTAGACATACATTGGCATGATTATGATTTATTTCTACATTGGTTTTTTGATAAAAGATTTCCAAGGATAATTTTGAATTAAAATTTGATTTCCTGGAGAAACTCTGGCTTTACATCCTGACTCTTCCAAAATAAGTCCACAGTATTTAAAAAGAATAACAACTCTATTCAATTATGACAACTGCAGTCATTATATTTCATTGTAATGAATATTTGCTAAACAACTTGTAGAGTAAGTGCTATAATTCTGCTCAGAAATTCAAGATATTAAAGGAAAAATAAAGCATACTTTATTTCATAAAAAAAAAACCATTCTCTTAAACTTTTGGATATGCTTCCCTCCTAAATAATAAACATGTCAGTTCTTACTATGTGTCAAGGCATTATTCTAGGCAGTTTGCATGTATCCGATCATTTAATTCTTATACAATTTTATTAACTAATACTTCTACTGTCATCTACATTTTCTAGACTACAAAACTGAGGGCCAAAGAGCACAAAATCATAATCTTTTTATTATTTTACATGGAGCCAGTGTTCCAGGACTTGGAACCTTATTCCAATTGGTAATTTAGATAAATCATCTTTGGAGTGGCTAAGAAATTTATATCAAAGTGCTAAGACATTCACTTTTGTTCTTTTCTATGTATGACTAAGATGTTTGCTTCATGTAACCCTTGAGAGTTTTCAAAGTGTGGTGGCTGGTTTACATGTAACTGGTGTTTATCATTTGTGTCTCCAAAGTAAAGTTCCCAAGAAGTGAAAGATGTGAAAGGTTAAAATGGAAGCGTTAAATGCTAGAGTAAGTTTTCAGAATGAGGCCCTAAGTGCCAAATAATGCTCTGATGGATGTTCCATATCACAAAATTCAGTCTACTCCTATTTTTGAGTTTCTTGTTGAAAAAAAATCATACGATCCTATGTGTTTAGTCAGAATGCATTTTTGTTTAAAACCGTGTGAAATTTGTACATGAAGGCATGTGAATGTGGATAAGAGAAGTAGATTTGAAGAAACATGAAATAAATATAATTAGAAACCCAAGGACAAAGAAAGATTTAGAACTATAGTAGGGTTGGAGAGTAGACCATGGATCCAAATAACAATTTGAGCACTGTCCAGAAGATACTTATATTTTCCCAGGGTGTGAGTAAACACTGCCTATGAATAAAATTTGTCTTTTCACTGAAGTTAATCTGCAAGGAAATTCACCTACAAGGAAAAAACTCCAACTACTTCAAGAAGATAAAGAAAAGATACATGAGAAAACCTACAGCTTTAGGAGATCAATCAAGATTGTGGAGTAAGAGGATATGCAGCTTATCTCCCCCACTCAAACACACCAAAAATATATGTATATGAAACACATGAAAAGATGCTCAGCATCGCTCATTATTAGAGAAACGCAAATCAAAACCACAGTGAGGTACCACCTCACACCCGTCAGAATGGCCATCATCAAAAAGTCTACAAATAATAAATCCTGGAGAGTACGGAAGAGGGAACGCTCTTGCATTGTTGGTGGGAATGCAAATTGATACAGCCACTATGAAAGATGGTATGGAGATTCCTTAAAAAACTAGGAATAAAGCCACCATATGACCCAGCAATCCCACTCCTAGGCATACACCCTGAGGAAACCAGGGTTGAAAAATTCTCATGTATCCCATTGTTCATTGCAGGACTATTTACAATAGCTAGAACATGGAGCATGTCCATCAACAGATGAATGGATAAAGAAGTTGTGGCACATACACACAATGGAATATTATTCATCCATAAAAAGGAATTCACTGGAGTCAGTTCTGAGGAGGTGGATGAACCTAGAACTTATTATGCAGAGTGAAATGAGTCAGATAGAGAAAGATAAATATCATATTCTAACTCACATATACGGAATCTAGAAAAATGGTTCTGAAGAATTTATTTACAGGCGAGCAATAGTGAAAGAGGAGAGTGAAAATGTTGGCTTGAAGCTCAACATTCAGAAAATGAAGATCATGGCATCTGGTCCCATCACTTCATGGGAAATAGATGGGGAAACAGTGGAAACAGTGTCAGACTTTATTTTTGGGGGCTCCAAAATCACTGCAGATGCTGATTGCAGCCATGAAGTTAAAAGACGCTTCCTCACTCCAATACTTTGGCCACCTCATGCGATGAGTTGACTCACTGGAAAAGACTCTGATGCTGGGAAAGGTTGGGGGCGGGAGGAGAAGGGGACGACAGAGAATGAGATGGCTGGATGGCATCACCAACTCTATGGACATGAGTTTGAGTGAACTCCGGGAGTTGGTGATAGACAGGGAGGCCTGGCGTGTTGTGATTCATGGGGTCGCGGAGAGTCGGACAGGACTGAGTGACTGAACTGACTGACTGACTGACTGACTCCTTGGAAGGAAAGTTATGACCAGCTTAGATAGCATATTAAAAAGCAGAGACATTACTTTGCCAACAAAGGTCCGTCTAGTCAAGGCTATGGTTTTTCCCGTGGTCACGTATGGATGTGAGAGTTGGACTGTGAAGAAAGCTGATCGCCGAAGAATTGATGCTTTTGAACTGTGGTGTTGGAGAAGACTCTTGAGAGTCCCTTGGACTGCAAGGAGATCCAACCAGTCCATTCTAAAGGAGATCAGTCCTGGGTGTTCATTGGAAGGACTGATGCTAAAGCTGAAACTCTAATACTTTGGCCACCTCATGCAAAGAGTTGACTCAATGGAAAAAAAGTCTGATGCTGGGAGGGATTGGGGGCAGGAGGAGAAGGGGACGACAGAGAATGAGATGGCTAGATGGCAACACCGACTCGATGGACATGAGTTTGAGTGAACTCCGGCTTTGGTGATGGACAGGGAGGCCTGGCGTGCTGTGGTTCATGGGGTCTCAAAGAGTCGGACACGACTGAGGGACTGAACTGAACTGAACTGAACTGAATGGATAAACAAACATAGAGCACAAACAGACTACGGACGTGGGAAAGGGGAGGAGAGGGTGAGATGTATGGAAAGAGTAATGTGGAAACTTGCCTTACCGTATGTAAAATAGATGGCCAAAAGGAATTTGCTTTTTGACTCAGGAAACTCAAACGGGGCTCTGGATCAACTTAGAGGGGTGGGATGGGGAGGGAGATGGGAGGGAAGTTCAAAATGGAGGGGAAATATGTATACCTATGGCTGATTCATGTTGAGGTTTGACTGAAAACAGCAAAATTATGTAAAGCAATTATCCTTAAATAAATAAATTAATTAAAAATAAAGAATCATACACAAAATATATGTATATGAAGAACAATCCTCACTGAAAACTAACTAGAAGCTGGCAGAAGGAACCCTGTTCAACCAAGGCTGTAAGAAATATGCACACATAATCAGGTGGAAAGGGAAGGAAAACGATTAGGTCAGACTGTGCCCCAGGAAAGGACTCAGAGGAAAAGGGAGACAACAAGGGAGACACCCACTCTGGGTGTGGGTATCTCAGCCCAGAGGTCCTCCATGGGAAACAGGAGCCTCCTTGGCTCACTGGAGGACTGCTGAAGCTAAAAGGTGGGCTGTGGAAAACCTGGACTCCATTCATGCAGAAAAGCCAGTTGGCCAACTCTAACCCAAACCTAACCCCATGGTTACACCCTGGCTTGCGTCTCATTCCTAGCCAAGCAAACACGCATTCTTCCTCCATCAGTGACACAGTGTGGCACAGGACCTGGGGAGGCCAAGGGCAGGGGAAGAAGTGAATATGGGAGGCAGAGGCCACAGGGTACCAGGAAGAGTCTGGGTGGGGTGGCAGTGACCCCTGTTTGCACTTACTAAAGCAGTGCATCAGACGCAGCCTAGATCTCTGACAGCAGCTCACGCCTTACCCACCAGTGTATACTGAGAGCTTACATGGGCTCTCCTCTACTTGTGGGATAGCTCCATAGCAGAGTGGGAGTGGAGGCTGGGGCAGTGATTACCTGTGAGGGACAAAGGGGCCTTGAACTGAAAGCTACATCTAAGTGCAGCAAGAGGAGCAATTGCAAGTGTCTGGATAGTAGCGCATCAGAGACACCTTGGAGCTCTGCTTGAGGCCAGCACGAGTCCCCGTTGCTTCAACATGACCTCCTCTGGGACTAGAGGTCCGGTGAAAGGGAGAGGGTGAAACAACACACTTGAAGGCAACAGAGCCATCTGGGGCCTGAACCACAAGGCTCCTGCTCCGGAAACTTGAGATCAGATCGCATTCCCATTGGATGATGATGGTGACTGAGAAGCAGGGGATCCCACCTCATAACCCCCTGCATCTCAGGCGCCTCTGTCCCCATCACATCCCCTACCAAAGTCAGAGCTGATAGAACACCCTGAAGAAAGCCGCAACTTGCATCCATGTAAATCCAACTCCTTTACCCAAGGCACTGGGTATGTGAAGTCTGTACAGGTGTGCCCCATTCAATAGCAATCCTTCAAGACCACAAGAGGTAACTGTTTCCCATACAATCATAGGGGCAGAGAAAGTCAAGAAAAATGAAAAGGCAGAGGAACTGACCTCATTTGAAAGAACAAGGAAAAACACTTGAAAAAATAAATGAAACAGACATAAACAATTTACCAGGAAAGAATTCAAATCATTGATAATAAAAATAGTAGCTTAATTAGGGTAAAAAAATTATATACTCAGTCAGAATGTTAATGTGGAACTAGAAAATATAAGAAAAGACCCAATTCACTAGCTGAAATAATACACTAGAAGGAATGAATAGCAGACTAAGTTATACAGAAGAACACATAAGTGATCTGTAAGACAAAACAAAGGAAATCATACAGTAAGAGTAGCAAAAATAAAAATTATGAAAAAAAATGTAAGAGGTTCCTGTGATAACGTTAAGCATACTGACATTTTCATAATAGCAGTTCCAGAAGATGATGAGAGAAGCGGATCAATAAAGTATTTGAAAAAATAATGGCTGAAATTTCCAAAACCTGAAGAAGGAAATAGATATCCAGACACCAGAAGTGTAGAGGGTGATGAACCCAAGATGAACCCAAGCAGACCAACACCAAGGTACACTGTCATTAAAGATCAGAGGGGTAATAAATAAAGTGGAGAACCAACTCTCAAAAAAAAAACAAAAACAAAAGATTAATGAAACCAAGAGTTCGTTTTAAGATAAACAAAATTGTTAAGATTTAGCAAGGCTCTTCAAGAATAAAAGAGAAAGATCAAAATAAACAAGATAAGTAATAAAGAGGCGAAATCACAACCAATATAACACAGATATGAAAATCATAAGAAAATATTATGAAAAGCTACTGCTGCTGCTGCTGCTAAGTCACTTCAGTCGTGTCCGACTCTGTGTGACCCCCATAGACGGAAGCCCACCAGGCTCCTCCTTCATAGCAACAAACTGGACAACCTGGAAAAATCTGACAAATTTCTAGAAGCATACCATCTTCCAAGACTAAATCAGGAAGAAATAAACAATCTGAACAGATCAACCATTAGCTGTGAAACTGAATCTGTAATCCAAAAGTTTCAGAAAACAGAAATACTTACCTGGATGCCTTCACAGCAGAACTCTACCAAACATATAAAGAAAAGCTAATTCCTGTCCCTCTCAAGCTGCCCCAAAAAAGAAAGGGAAGGGAACACTCCCCATTCTGTGAGGCCACGATTACCCTGATTCCAAAACTAGACAAAGATAATCCCCCCCAAAATTATAGGCCATTCTCTCCAATTAATATGGATACAAAAACCCTCAACAAAATATTAGCAAACTGAATCTAACAATATATAAAAAGGATCATACAGTATGATCAAGTTGGACTTACTCCAGGGATGCGAGGTTAGTTCAATATTCACAAGTAATCAATGTGATAGAGCACACTGACAAAACGAAGAATAAAACTCACATGACCATATCAAATGACACAGAAAAAGCATTCAACAAAATTCAATGTACATTCACGATAAAAGCTCTCATTAACATAGACATAGAGAACATACTTCAAAATAATAAAGGCCATTCAGAACAAACCTACAGGTAACATTATACTCAAAGGTGAAAAGCTAAAACCCGCTCTGATAAAATCAGGGACAAGAAAAGGATGCCAACTCTCATCACTTTTATTTGACATATTAATAGAATCGGAAGCTCTAATCACAACAATCAGATAAGAAAAAGAAACAAATGGAGTCCAAACTGGAAAGGAAGAAGTTGAAATGTCCCTATTTTCAGACATCATGATACTTTACATACGAAACCCTAAAGTCCCCACCAAAAAATTATAGAACTAAAAAAATATGAATTCAGAAAAGTTGCAGGATGCAAGTTTAAATAAAATAATATGAAAAATAAATAAATAAAATAATATGCTACTTTTCTATACACTAATAATAAACTACCAGAAAGATAAAGTTAAAAAATCCCTATAAAATCTCATCAAAATAAAACATCTAGGAATAAACATAATTAAGGAGGTGAAAGAACCGCACTCTAAAAATTATAAAACATGATAAAGGAAATTGAAGATTATACAAAGACTTGTAAATATGTCCCATTCTCTTACAATGGAAAAATTAACATTGCTAAAATGGCCACACTACCCAAGTTAGTTCATTCACTCAGTCGTGTCTGATTCTTTGAAACCCTATGGACTGCAACACACCAGGCCTCCCTGTCCATCACCAACTCCCGGAGTTTACTCAAGCTTATGTTCATTGAGTCGGTGATGGCATCCAACCATCTCTTTTTGGTATAGTTCTTTTCTTGTACAGTTCTTCTATGAATTCTGTGTATATTACCCAAAGTAGTCCACATATTTAATGCAATATTTATGAAAATGCCCATGACATTTTTCACAGAACTAGAATAATTCTAAAATGCATAGGAAGCCACAAAACCCCCAATAGCCAAAGCAATCTTAAAACAAACAAAAAAAGTTGGGATTATGACCCTCCCAGACTTCTGACCATCCTACAAATCTACAGTAATCAAAACAGCATGATGTGGGCACAGAAAACAGACATCAAGGTCCATGGAACAGAACCGAGAGACCAGAAATAAACCCAAGCACCTCTGACCAATTAACCCTCACCAAATGATGCAAGAATAAGCAGTAGAGAACAGAGAGCCTCTTCAACAAGTGACGCTGCAAAACCTAGAGAGCCACGTGGGGTGAAGTGAGAGTAGCACACACATGCAAACAAGTGACGCTGCAAAACCCAGAGAGCCACGTGGGGTGAAGAGAGAGAAGCACACACATGCAAACAAGTGACGCCACAAAACCTAGAGAGCCACGTGGGGTGAAGTGAGAGTAGCACACACATGCAAACAAGCTCAGACGGACTGAATGCCTAAATGTAGGATCTGAAACCACAAAACTCCCTGAGACAATACAGGCAGAATACTGTAAATCATGGCAATAGTTTTTGGGTCTCTCTCCTAAGAAGAGGTGGCAACAATACATAGAAGAACCATACAAAAAAGATCTTCATGACCCAGATAATCACGAAGGTGTGATCACTCACCTAGAGCCAGACATCTTGGAATGTGAGGTCAAGTGGGCCTTAGGAAGGATCACTACGAACAAAGCTAGTGGAGGTGATGGAATTCCAGCTGAGCTATTTCAAATCCTGAAAGATGATGCTGTGAAAGTGCTGCACTCAATATGCCAGCAAATTTGGAAAACTCAACAGTGGCCACAGGACTGGAAAAGGTCAGTTTTCATTCCAATCCCAAAGAAAGGCAATGCCAAAGAATGCTCAAACTACCGCACAATTGCACTCATCTCACACGCTAGTGAAGTAATGCTCAAAATTCTCCAAGCCAGATTTCAACAGTATATGAACTGTGAATTTCCAGATGTTCAAGCTGGATTTAGAGAAGTCAGAAGAAACGGAGATCAAATGGCCAACATCTGTTGGATTATAGAAAAAGCAAGAGAGTGCCAGGAAAACATCTATTTCTGCTTTATTGACTATGCCAAAGCCTTTGACTGTGTGGATCACCACAAACTGTGTAAAATTCTAACAAAGATGGGAATACCAGACCACCTGACCTGCCTTTGAGAAATCTGTATGCAGGTCAGGAAGCAACAGTCAGAGCTGGACATGGAACAACAGACTGGTTCCAAATAGGAAAAGGAGTAGGTCAAGGCTGTATACAGTCACCCTGCTTATTTAAGTTATATGCAGAATACATCATGAGGAACGCTGGACTGGAAGAAGCATAAATGGAATCAAGATTACCAGGAGAAATATCAATAGCCTCAGATATGCAGATGACACCACCCTTATGGCAGAAAGTGAAGAGGAACTAAAAAGCCTCTTGATGAAAGTGAAAGAGGAGAGTGAAAAAGTTGGCTTAAAGCTCAACATTCAGAACACTAAGGCATCCGGTCCCATCACTTCATGGCAAATAGATGGGGAAACAGTGGAAACAGTGACAGACTTTATTTTCTTGGGCTCCAAAATCACTGTGGATGGTAACTGCAGCCATGAAATTAAAAGACACTTACTCCTTGGAAGGAAAGTTATGACCAACCTAGACAGCATATTAAAAAGCAGAGACATTACATACCTTTGTTGGTCTGTCTAGTCAAAGCTATGGTTTTTCCAGTAGTCATGTACAGATCTGAGAGCTGAAGAATTGATGCTTTTGAACTGTGGTGATGGGGAAGACTCTTGAGAGTCCCTTGGACTGCAAGGAGATCCAACCAGCCCATCATAAAGGAAATCAGTCCTGAATATTCATTGGAAGGACAGATGCCAAAGCTGAAATTCCAATACTTTGGCCACCTCATGCGAAGAGCTGACTCATTTGAAAAGACCCTGATGCTGGGAAACATTGAGGGCTGGAGGAAAAGGGGATGACAGAAGATGAGATGGTTTGATGGCATCACCGACTCAATGGACATGAGTTTGAGTAATCTCCAGGAGTTGGTGATGGACAGGGAGGCCTGGCATGCTGCACTCCACGGGGTTTTAAAGAGTCAGACATGACTGAGCAACTGAACTGAACTGAACTCCTAAGCCAACAGAAATAAAAGCAAAAATAAACAAATGTGACTTAATTAAGCTTAAAATCCTTTGCAGAGCAAAATATGCTGTCAACAATACAAAAAGACAGCAAACAGAGTTGGAGATTCTATTTACAAATGACATGAGCAACCTGGGTATAAAATCCAAAATATGTAAACAGCTTGTAAGAGTCAGTATCAAAAAACAAACAAACAACCCAATTTATAATGGGAAATAGTCCTGAATAGTTATTTTTCCACAGAAGACGTTCAGATGGCTAACAGACACATGAAAATGTTATCAAAATCTAATTTTAGAGAAATGCAAATTTAAACTACAATGAGGTATCACCTTGCACCTGTTTAAATAGCTGTAATCAAAAAAATTTAAAAAGTACATGTTACTGAGGATATGAAGAAAAGGGAACACTTGTACAGTGTTGGTGGGAAAATAAATTGGTAAGGCAACTATGTAAAAAACTATAGAATTCCCTCAAAAAGTTAGAACTATAACTACCATATTATCCAGCAATTCCACTGCTGGGAATACATCTGTAAAAAAATATAAGCACTAATTTGGAAAGATACATGCCTCTGAAAGTTAATAGCACTATTTACAATAAATAAGTTATGGGAGCAACCCAAGAGTCCATCAATAAATGAATGGATAAAAAAGATATGGTGTATACATATATATGAATATTACTCCTCAGAAGCCTCTTAAGAGTCCCTTGGACAGCAAGGTAATTAGACCAGTCAATCCTAGAGGAAATCAATCCTGAATATTCATTGGAAGGACTGATGCTGAAGCTGGAAATCCAATACCTTGGCCACCTGATACAAAGTGCAGATTCATTGAAAGACTCTGATGCTGGGAAAGATTGAGGGCAAGAGGAGAAGGGGGCAACAAAGAATGAGATGGTTGGATGGCATCGCTGACTTGATGGACTTGAGTTTGAGCAAATGCCAGGAGATAGTGAATGACTGGGAAGCCTGGCATGTCGCTGTCCATGGAGCAGGAAGGAGGAAGGTGGGGCACAAAGAATCCAACATGACTGAACAGTAACAAATATGAAAACAAAATTCTGCCTTTTGCAGCAATGTAGATGGACCTAGAAAATACTCTGCCTAGTGAAATGTCAGGCAAAGACAAATACTGTGTATTTTGCACAGTATTTGCGGAAACAAAAAAGTAAAAAGAATGAATTCAGCACAACAGATTCAGAGATATATATAAAAAAAAAAATTCTTGGTTATCAGTAAGAAGAAAGAAGTGAAGAGGGCCAAGATAGGGGTTTGGAATTAAGAGATACAAACTCTTACATAAAATAGATAAGCCACAAAGATATATTATATAGCAAGGGAGTTATAGCCACTGTTTTGTAATAACTTTTAATGGAATATAGTCTGCAAAAATACTGAATCACTATGCAATATACCTGAAAGTATTTCTTGCCTGGAAAATTCCATGGAGAGAGGAGCCTGGTGGGCTTCAGCTCATGGGGTCACAAAGAGTCAGGCATGACTGAGCTCACACACACACACACAACACAATAAAAAATTATTACAAATCAATTACACTTCAGTAAAAATAAGCAAACCAATAGCTTTACACACAAGAAATATAAACCATGTCCAAGACGCTACATATTCAAGGATCATAAAATTAAATGCTTACCCTGGACAAGCAGGTTTCTAAAGGTGAGGACTGTGGTGAACAGGAGATTATGCCCGTAAAGTGGGAGCCATGGCCCCTCTCTTAAATCCACTTTTGTCATGTAATAAGGGAAGTTCAAAGTGGTTAGATACTGCAGGGCTTTTTCTTCAGTCCAGTTCAGTTCAGTTCGGTTGCTCAGTCGTGTCCAACTTTCCACGACCCCATGAATCACAGCACGCCAGGCCTCCCTGTCCATCACCAACTCCCGGAGTTCACTCAAACACAAGTCCACAGAATCACTGATGCCATCCAGCCATCTCATTCTCGGTCGTCCCCATCTCCTCCCGCCCCCAAACTTTCCCAGCATCAGAGTCTTTTCCAGTGAGTTAACTCGTCGCATGAGGTGGCCAAAGTATTGCAGTTTCAGCTTTAGCATCAGTCCTTCCAATGAACACCCAGGATTGATCTCCTTTAGAATGGACTGGCTGGATCTTCTTGCAGTCCAAGGGACTCTCAAGAGTCTTCTCCAACACCACAGTTCAAAAGCATCAATTCTTCGACGATCAGCTTTCTTCACAGTCCAACTCTCACATCCATACATGACCATGGGAAAAACCATAGCCTTGACTAGACGGACCTTGGTTGGCAAAGTAATGTCTCTGCTTTTTAACATGCTATCTAGGTTGGTCATAACTTTCCTTCCAAGGAGTAAGCATCTTTTAATTTCATGGCTGCAATCAGCATCTGCAGTGATTTTGGAGCCCCAAAAAATAAAGTCTGACACTGTTTCCACTGTTTTTCCATCTATTTCCCATGAAGTGATGGGACCAGATGCCATGATCTTTGTTTTCTGAATGTTGAGCTTCAAGCCAACCTTTTCACTCTCCTCTTTCACTTTCATCAAGAGGCTTTTGAGTTCCTCTTCACTTTCTGCCATAAGGGTAGTGTCATCTGCATATCTGAGGTTATTGATATTTCTCCCGGCAATCTTGATTCCAGCTTGTGCTTCTTCCAGCCCAGCATTCCTCATGATGTACTCTGCATAGAAATTCAATAAGCAAGGTGACAATATACAACCTTGACGTACTCCGTTTCCTATTTGGAACCAGTCTGTTGTTCCATGTACAGTTCTGACTTTTGTTTCCTGACCTGCATACAGGTTTCTCAAGAGGCAGGTCAGGTGGTCTGGGATTCCCATCTCTTTCAGAATGTTCCACAGTTTATTGTGATCCACACAGTCAAAGACTTTGGCATAGTCAATGAAGCAGAAATAGATATTTTTCTGGAACTCTCTTGCTTTCCCCATGATCCAGCGGATGTTGGCAATTTGATCTCTGGTGCCTCTGCCTTTTCTAAAACCTGCTTGAACATCTGGGAGTTCACGGTTCACATATTGCTGAAGCCTGGCTTGGAGAATTTTGAGCATGACTTTACTAGCGTGTGAGATGAGTGCAATTGTGCAGTAGTTTGAGCATTCTTTGGCATTGCCTTTCTTTGGGATTGGGATGAAGACTGACCTTTTCCAGTCCTGTGGCCACTGCTGAGTTTTCCAAATTTGCTGACATATTGAGTGCAGTACTTTCACAGCATCATCTTTCAAGACTTGAAATAGCTCAACTGGAATTCCATCACCTCCACTAGCTTTGTTCGTAGTGATGCTTTCTAAGGCCCACTTGACTTCACATTCCAAGATGTCTGGCTCTAGGTCAGTGATCACATTATCGTGACTATCCTGGTTGTAAAGATCTTTTTTGTACAGTTCTTCTGTGCATTCTTGCCACCTCTTCTTAATATCTTCTGCTTCTGTTAGGTCCATACCATTTCTGTCCTTTATCGAGCCCATCTTTGCATGAAATGTTCCCTTGGAATCTTAATTTTCTTGAAGAGATCTCTTGTTTTTCCTATTCTGTTGTTTTCCTCTATTTCTTTGCATTGATCACTGAGGAAGGCTTTCTTATCTCTCCTTGCTATTCTTTGGAACTCTGCATTCAGATGCTTACATCTTTCCTTTTCTCCTTTGCTTTTTCTTAAGAAGCCAGAAATCTGAACACATATGTGAAAATTTGTGGTGCTTGAATATTAGCAACTGCTGTAGACTGTATTATGACCCCTTTCAAATTTAGTTTGAAGCCCTGGTTCCCCGTTTCATCTGTATTTGGAGATAGGACTTTTAGGAGATATTAAGGCTAAATTATATTGTACAAATCAATATCTAATCAATTCAAAAAAATTGGTGGCCATAAAAGAAGAGGAATAAGAAGGATCTCTCTGTCTCCACATGCAAGCACCAAAGAAAGGCCAAGAGAGGACCCAGGGAGAAGGCACCTCTCTGCAAGCTAGGAAGAGCATCTCCAATAGAAACTGAATCAACTGGCATCTTGGACTTGGACTGCCTGCCCTCCAGAACCGTGAGAATTTCTGATGTTTAAATCAGTTAATAGTATTATGTTGAAGAAAGTAAGAAAAACCTTAGGCCATTCAGGTATGACCTAAACCAAATCTCTTATACTATACAATGGAGGTGACAAATAGATTCAAGGAATTATATCTGCTAGACAGAATGCCTAAAGAACTATGGATGGAGGTTTGTAACATTGGAGGCAGTGACCAAAATCATTCCAAAGAAAAAGAAATTCAAGACTTCAGAGTGGTTGTCTGAGAAGTCTTTTACAAATATTAATAGCTGAGGAATTAAACAAGTGAAAAGCAAGAGAGAAAGGAAAAGACATATCGAACTGAGTGAAGGGTTCCAGAGAAGAGCAAGGAGAGACGAAAAAGCTTTCTCAAGTGAACAAGGCAAAGAAATAGACAAAAACAATAGAAAGGGAAAAACTAGACAGCTTCAAGAAAATTAGAGATATCAAAGGAAAATTTCATGCAAGGATGGGCAAGATAAAACACATAAACAGTAAAGATCTAACAGACACAGAAGAGATTAAAAAGTGGTAGCAAGAATAAACAGAAGAACTATACAAAAAAGGTTTCAGTCACCCAGATAAGCATGATGGTGTGGTCACTCACTAGAGTCAGACATTCTGGATTGTCAAGTCAAGTGGGCCTTAGGAAGAATTGCTATGAACAAAGCTAGTGGAGGTAATGAAATTCCAGCTGAGCTATTTAAAACCCTGAAAGATGATGCAGTGAAAGTGCTGCACTCAATATGTTAGCAAGTTTGGAAAACTAAGCAGTGGCCACAGGACTGGAAAAGTTCAGTTTTTATTCCAATCCCAAAGAAAGGCAATGCCAAAGAATGTTCAAACTTTCACATGCTAGCAAGTTTATGCTCAAAATTATTCAAGTGAAGCTTCAGCACTATGTGAACTGAGAATTTCCAGATAAACAAACTGGGTTCCAAAGAGGAAGATGAACCAGAGATCAAATTGCCAACATTCACTGGATCATGGAAAAGGCAATAGAATTGCAGAAAAATAACTACTTCTGCTTCATTGACAACTCTAAAGTCTTTGACTCTGCAAATCACAACAAACTGTGGAAAATTCTTAAAGAGTTGGGAGTACCAGAGCACCTTACCTGCCCCCTGAGAAATTTGTATGTACATCAAAAAGCAATATTTAGAACCAGGCATGAAACAGCTGGCTGATTCAAAATTGGGAAAGAAATACCACAACACTGTATGCTGTCACCCTGCTTGTTTAACTTCTATGCATAGTACATCATGTAAAATGCTGGACTGGATGAAGCACAGGCTGGAATCAAGATTTCTGGGAGAAAGACCAACAACCTCAGATATGTAGATGATACCATTTTAATGGCAGAATGTGAAGAACTAAAAAGCCTCTTGATGACAGTGAAAGAGGAAACTAAAAAAACTGACTTGAAAATCAACATTCAGAAACAAAAAAATAGATTGTGACATCTGGTCACATCACTTCATTCATGACAGAAAGAAGGGGAAACAGTGGAAGCAGAGTCAAATTTTATTTTCTTGGGCTCCAAAGTCACTGCAGACAGTGACTGCAGCCTTGAAATTGAAAAACGCTTGCTCCTTGGAAGGAAAGCTATGACAAACCTAGACAGTGTTTCAAAAAACAGAGACATCACTTTGCCAAAATGTCCATATAGGCAGAGCTATGGTTTTTCCAGTAGTCGTGTACAGATGTCAGAGTTGGATCGTAAGGAAAGCTGAGCACCAAAGAATTGCTGCTTTAGATTTATGGTGCTAGACAAGACTCAAGACAGTCCCTTGGACTGAAAGAAGATCAAGTCAGTCAATCCTAAAGGAAATCAACACTGAATATTCATTGGAAGGACTGATGCTAAAGCTGATGCTCCATTATTTCAGCCACCTGATGGAAATAACCAACTCACTGGAAAAGATCCTGGTTCTGGGAAGGATTGCAGGCAAAAAAAGAAGATGGAAGCAGAGGATGGGGTGTTAAATAGCATCATCAACTGGATGGACATGAATTTTAGGAAACTCCAGGAGATAGTGGATGACAGAGGAGCCTGATCTGCTTCATCCATGGGGTTGCAAAGAATTGGACATGATAAAGCAACTGAACAGCAACAAAAAGTACTATGTTATGGCAGCCCAAGCAGACTAAGATAGTAACTTACTTAAAAATTTGTCTAAATTTCTGTGTGTGGATCAATCAAAATAATTTTGGGGTGGTATCTATCTGAGGTCAGAGAGAAGAACACCGAGTAACAACTTTGGGAGGGTTCCTTGACTGCATAACATTAAGAATCTGCTCAGCCGTGTCCGACTCTGCAAACCCTGTCTGCCCATGGAATTCTCCAGGCAAGAATACTGGAGTGGTTTGCCATTCCCTTCTCCAGGGGAAGTACTTGACTCAGGAATTGAATCTGACTCAGGACAGATTCTTTACCGCCTAAGCTACCAGGAAAGTCCATGAAGAATGCTAGTCTTGTGGTTAAGATAACCTACTTGTATACTAATTTTTATACTTTATATAAAATAGCTAGTCATTTAAACTTGATATGCCTCATCTCTTTATCCTTAAACCAAGAGATTAGTAATAACAGCATCTCTAGGTATAATATTGAATATCATATATTTATCTCAAAGACTTCTCTACACTACACTAAACCATACCTTTTTCTTGGGCACAGAAGGAGACATTTCCTAACCTTTCTTGTAATATCTGGTTGAGTTCTGGTCAATGGAACATGGAAAATGAGGTGTGAAGGATGTGTACCCCTTCAGACTGGGATAATCAGAATCTTTCCCCAACTTCACAAAAAAATCCTGTACTTTTTTTCCTTTCAGCATGAAGCAAATTATTAGGGAGAACTTGGAAGACACACAGAAAAAGATTGGAGAGCAAAAGATTGGGAAAAACCTGAGTTCCTGAACCAGAAAAACAGCCTGCCAATCAAAAACAGCGTTATAGGGTTTGATGTGAAAAAGAAATAGATTCTATTATGTTGAGCCCTGAAGGGCAGTGTCAAAGAATGTACAAACCATTGCACAGTTGCACTCATTTCACATGCTAGCAAGTCATGCTCAAAATTCTCCAAGCTCGGCTTCAGCAGTTCATGAACCAAGACCTTCCAGATGTACAAGTTGGATTTAGAAAAGGCAGAGGAACCAGAGATTAAATTACCAATATCCATTGGATCATAAAAAAGGCAAGAGAATTCCAGAAAAAACATCTACTTCTGCTTTATTGACTATGCTAAAGTCTTCAACTGTGTGGATCACAATAAGCTGTGGAAAATTCTTAAAGAGATTGGAACACCAAACCACTTTATCTGACTCCTGTGAAACCTGTAGGCAGGTCAAGAAGCAACAGTTAAAACCAGACATGGGACAATGGGCTGGTTCAAAAATGGGAAAGGAGTATATTAGGGCTGTATATTGTCACCCTGCTTATTTAACTTAAATGCAGAGTACATCATGCAAAATTCTGGGCTGGATGAAGCACAAGCTGGAATCAAGATTGCCTGGAGAAATATCAATAACCTCAGATATGCAGATGACTCCACCCTTATGGCAGAAAGCAAAGAAGAACTGAAGAGCCTCTCGATGAAGGTGAAAGAGCTGGCTTGAAAATCAACATTCAAAAAAGAAGATCATTGCATTTGGTCCCATCACTTCATAGCAAATAGATGGGAAACAATGACACACATCATTTTCTTGGGCTCCAAAATCACTGCAGATGGTAACGGTAGCCATGAAATTAAAAGATGCTTGCTCCTTGGAAGAAAACCTATGACCAACCTAGACATATTAAAAAGTAGGGACATTACTTTGCTGACAAAGGTCTGTCTATTCAAAGCTATGATTTTTCCAGTAGTCATGTATGGTTGTGAGTCAGACCCTAAAGAAGGCCGAGTGCCGAAGAATTGATGCTTTTGAACTGCGGTGTTGGAGAAGATTCTTGAAAGTCCCTTGAACTGCAAGGATATCAAAAAAGTCCATCCTAAAGGAAATCAGTCCTGAATATTCATTAGAATGACTGATGCTGAAGCTGAAACTCCAAAACTTTGGCCACCTGATGCGAAGAACTAACTCATTGGAAAAGACTCTGATGCTGGGAAAGATTGAAGGCAGGAGGAGAAGGGGATAACAGAGGATGAGATGGTTGGATGGCATCACCAACTCAATTGACATGAGTTTGAGTAAGCTCCAGGAGTTGGTGATGGACAGGGAAGCCTGGCAAGCTACAGTCCATGGGGTCGCAAAGAGTTGGACACGACTGAGCCACTGAACAACAACAAATAGCGGGTAGGAATATCCTAACTAGTACACTATGTCTTCTGCATCCCGTTCAGTTCTGCTCACATGTCTCAGGAGATAATAAGCTTTTTCATAAAATGTTTACTTATTAATTATATTTATGTGATTGCCCTAAAGCAATTTACAGTTTTATTACAAATTAATTTTAAAAGTCATAAAATCTGAATCTATTCAACCACTTTTGGATTTTTTTGTTGAATGCGTCTTCCAAATGTTGTAGCATCTAACACTTATTTGATGAAAATTGAAGGAAATATGAATGCTATCTTTGCACATTAGGAGACACAATATTTATAAAATGTTTATGACATATATGTGTATATTGACATATCATAATTTACTATGTATAACAGATATATTGTATTATATTCCATTAATTTATATTATACTATATAGATTATTTTCTTACAATATTAAGAAAAAAAATGCTCTGTTGTAAGCTCAATGTATTTAACACACCCTAGACTTAAATGAAAAGTTAGATTAATCATCAGCCTTCAGAGAATACCACTACAAAGTGTTATTTTATTGTTTCCTCTATACTTAGTCTTTGAATTTTGGAAATTATTAGCCCCCAAAGGCTTGAAGCTCAACATTCAGAAAATGAAGATCATGGCATCTGGTCCCATCACTTCATGGGAAATAGATGGGGAAACAGTGGAAACAGTGTCAGACTTTATTTTGGGGGGCTCCAAAATCACTGCGGATGCTGATTGCAGCCAGGAAATTAAAAGATGCTTACTCCTTGGAAGGAAAGTTATGACCAGCCTAGATAGCATATAAAAAAGCAGAGACATTACTTTGCCAACCAAGGTCCATCTAGTCAAGGCTATGGTTTTTCCCGTGGTCATGTATGGATGTGAGAGTTGGACTGTGAAGAAAGCTGATCACCGAAGAATTGATGCTTTTGAACTGTGGTGTTGGAGAAGACTCTTGAGAGTCCCTTGGACTGCAAGGAGATCCAACCAGTCCATTCTGAAGGAGATCAATCCTGGGTGTTCATTGGAAGGACTGATGCTAAAGCTGAAACTCCAATACTTTGGCCACCTCATGAGACGAGTTGACTCACTGGAAAAGACTCTGATGCTGGGAAAGGTTGGGGGCGGGAGGAGAAGGGGACGACGGAGAATGAGATGGCTGGATGGCATCACCGACTCAATGGACATGAGTTTGAGTGAACTCCGGGAGTTGTTGATGGACAAGGAGGCCTGGCGTGCTGTGGTTCATGGGGTCGCAAAGAGTCGGACACGACTGAGCGACTGAACTGAACTGAACTGAAGAATCATTCTTTGATAAAGTGCATTAGCCAATGACATCATGACTTTAAAACTATATTTTTTTCAAAGGAGTTCCACATGCTATTGCAGTTAATCATGAAAAGTTAATCCCTAGATTTTTATTTTATAAAATTCCTGGAGAAAACTTAAAATATCTGTTTTGACAAAGTTTTTTGACAAAGCTAAACTGCAAAAATATGGTTTGAAGACCGAATCTAAACCTTTTGAGAGATGTTAATCTGTCATAAAACTTAACTTCCCATAATATAACTGAAAATCTCCCTAGTTTGAGAAAATATCTAAATTGTATATAAAACTGAAGTTTTGTGGGAGAAGATTCAAGATGATGGTTAAAAAAACCCTTAATTCACTTCCTCCCATGGACACAGAAAATCACATCCGGTTCACACAGATCCATAATCAGGAAGGATTACAAGGTACAGTCATTTTCTCATTACTAGTAGTGAAAATCTAGTGGGAGCCATTTTTGTGATCACAGGCTACCTTGCTAATGCCAGTACTAATAGACACCATTTTGGAAATTGCCATCTAATATATTAGTGACACTCGGCATGCCCCGTTGCAAGTCTCTCAGCTCCAGGAGGCATTCTGATAGACCCCTGCCTCTTTAACAGATGATTCAAGCTTAGTAAGTGGGAGGGGAGAACAAGATGACGGAGGAGTAGGTGGACTTGGAGTACATCTCCCTCCACCGATACATCAGGAATACGCCTTCAGACACAGAAGTGCACGCAGAACACCAGCTGAGAGCTGACAGGAGGACCTGACCAGTGGAAAGAATACATCGAACCACACAAAACTGGGTCGGACGAAGGAACTAGGGGGAAAAGCAGGGTGTTAGCAGGACTGGACCTGCCCTCGGCAGGCAGGGGAACTGAGGCAGGGGTCCCATCCCCCATCGGGGCAACTGTCTGAGTCAGAGGAGAAACGTTTAAGGCGGAGAGGGAAACAGCTGACCTGTGGCCGCCTACACGGAATGAGAACCAGACAGTCCTTGCCGCAGCCAGACACACCCCGGACAGGGATGCAGGTCCCCTAGAAGGTGCGGCGGCTGAGAGCTGGAGTTCAGGGGATTGTGGAGCAATCCCAGGGTGAGGGCTGCTGTTGACTGTGGAGAGATGGATCAGGGGGATGTGAGGAAGGAGATTGTGATGGGAAACGCCTGTGGAGGAAAGCCAGGCAGCCATGGAAGCAAGGCGATACTGCTGAGTCACGCGTAGGGGCTGGAGCCATCACCGTAGCCTCTCTCTCCCCACAGCCAGCATCGGGAGCTGAACAATAGAGAGGCTGGCCCATCAAACGCCTGATGCACTGAACTACAGAGCAGGACCCCAGCCGGGGGGCCCCTCTATGTGCCTGATGTGCTAAACAGAGAAGGACCCCAGGCGAGGGAGCCTTTTAAGTGCCTGAATGGGCAGAGCTATGGAGAAAACTAGACAAAGAGCCTTCTGATAGCCAGGTACAAAGGGTTCGAAGAAAGCTTCTGGTAGGGCCATAACTCCTGCAGCAGAGACAGTCCGTGTCCCTGCACACTTGGCACCGCCAGGGTCCCCGCGACCCTAGCAGCTGCACACCTTCATGCTCAGCCCTCACTGGGGCAGAGCTGCCACAGGCAAAGAGTCTTGCATCTGTGCATGCAGAGTCGCTTCAGTCGTGTCCAACTCTTCATGATCCTGTGTGCCGTGGCCTGCCAGGATTCTCTATCAGGGAGTTCTCCAGGCAAGAACACTGGAGTGTATTGACCAATACTGGTTGCCGTACCTTTCTAGAGCACTGTATTTCCTGCTGCCCTAGTCTCCAGCTCCCCCGAGTACCTGGTATTGCCAGAACCCCTGTGACCCAAGCAGCTGCACCACCTCCACACCTGGCCCTCACTGGGTCAGACCCAAGTCCTCCAGGGCAGCCGCAGGAGCAACCCCAGTGGACGACCCACATAAATAAATAAAATTATAGGTGGAAATAAAACTGCAGTTGAAACCCAGGGATAGTGTAGCTAAGGAAGAAGACCCAAAACCTTCCCAGCAGCTGTACAAGCTGCAGATTAAATCCACATGATCAACTGGGCAGACTCTGAGTCTATGGAATATCTAAAAGGAAATTGAGAGCCCCCATGAAAGAAAACGCACTAGTTCTGATAGCTGCGGACATTGGACTCAAAAGCACACGGGAGTAGGACCAGATTAGAATCTGGGCTGCCCCCACAGCAGGTCCAGAGACCAGCACAGTGCTGGAAGGCATCCTATGCAGGTGAGGTGGACGGTGACTCCCAACGAGGGAGGACTGACAGCAGTGACTCAAGAAAAACATTTATTATTCTTACGTTTTGACTTGTTCTGTACATTCTTTTGGGTTTTTTTTCTTTTGTTTTCCTCCCCCCCTGCAATGTCATAGTTGTTGATTTTATTGGCATTATATAAAGGACATGTGTATATAAATGTATACATATATATATATATAAACTATATAGAGAACTCAAACAACTCAAAAACAAACAAACAAAAAACCTGATTTAAAAATGAGCAGAGGATCTGAAAAAATTTTTTCCAAAGAGACATACAGATTGCCATCAACACATTAAAATATATTTAAAACCACTAATTATCAGGGAAATACAAATCAAAACCACAAGGAGATATCAGATCACACATGCTCAGTTCAGTTCAGTTCAGTTGCTCAGTGGTGTCTGACTCTGCAACCCCATGGACTGCATCACACCAGGCCTCCCAGTTCATCACCAACTCCCAGACTTTACCCAAACTCATGTCCATTGAGTTGGTGACGCCATCCAACCATCTCATCCTCTATCATCCCCTTCTCCCCCAACCTTCAGTTTTCCCAGCATCAGGGTCTTTTCAAATGAGTCATTTCTTTGCATCAGGTGGCCAAAGTACTGGAGTTTCAGCTTCAGCATCAGTCCTTCCAATGAACACCCAGGGCTGATTTCCTTTAGGATGGACTGATTGGGTCTCCTTGCAGTCCAAGGGACTCTCAAGAGTCTTCTCCAACACCACAGTTCAAAAGCATCAATTCTTCAGCGCTCAGCTTTCTTTACAGTCCAATTCTCACATACATACGTGACAACTGGAAAGCCATAACTTTGACTAGATGGACCTTGCTGGCAAAGTAATGTCTCTACTTTTTAATATGCTGTCTATGTTGGTCATAGCTTTTCTTCCAAGCAGCAAGCTTCTTTTAATTTCATGACTGCAGTCCCCATCTGCAGTGATTTCGGAGTTCCCCCTCGCCTCAAAAATAAAGTCTGTCACTGTCTCCATTGTTTCCCATCTATTTGCCATAAAATGATGGGACCAGATGCCATGATCTTAGTTTTCTGAATGTTGAGCTTTAAACCAATGTTTTCACTCTCCTCTCTCACTTGCATCAAGAGGTTCTTTAGCTCTTCATTGCTTTCTGACATAAGGAAAGGCAGCTCAGGTGGTCTGGTATTCCCATCTCTTTCAGAATTTTCCACAGTTTGTTGTGATCCACATAGTCAAAGGCTTTGCATAGTCAATAAAGTAGAAGTAGATGTTTTTATGGAAATCTCTCACTTTTTTGATGATCCAACGGATGTTGGCCATTTGATCTCTTGTTCCTCTGCCTTTTCTAATTCCAGCTTGAACATCTGGAAGTTCACAGTTCACGTATTGCTAAAGCCTGGCTTGGAGAATTTTGAGCATGAATTTACTAGCATGTGAGATGAGTGCAGTTATGCAGTAGTTTGAGCATTCTTTGGCATTGCCTTTCTTAGGGACTGGAATGAAAACTGACCTTTTCCAACCCTGTGGCCACTGTCGAGTTTTCCAAATTTGCTGACATATTGAGTGCAGCACTTTCACAGCATCATCTTTTAGGATTTGAAATAGCTCAACTGGAATTCCATCACCTCCACTAGCTTTGTTTGTAGTGCTGCTTCCTAAGGCCCACTTGACTTCACATTCCAAGATATCTGGCTCTAGGTGAGTGATCACACCATTGTGACTATTTGGGTCATGAAGATCTTTTTTGTATAGTTCTTCTGTGTATTCTTGCCACCTCTTCTTAATATCCTCTGCTTCTGTTAGGTCCCTACCATTTCTGTCCTTTATTGTGCCATCTTTGCATGAAATGTTCCCTTAGTATCTCTCATTTTCTTGAGGAGATCTCTAGTCTTTCCCATTCCATTGTTTTCCTCTATTTCTTTGCACTGGTCAATGAGGAAGGCTTTCTTTTCTCTCCTTGCTATTCTTTTGGAACTCTGCATTGAAATGGGTATATCTTTCCTTTCCTCCTTTGCTTTTCACTTCTCTTCTTTTCACAGCTATTTGCAAGCCTCCTCAGACAGCCATTTTGCTTTTTTGAATTTCTTTTTCTTGGCGATGGTCTTGGTCCCTGTCTCCTGTACAATGTTATGAACCTCCACCCATTGCTCATCAGGCACTCTGTTTATCAGATCTAGTCCCTTAAATCTATTTCTTTTATAGTATAAATCTATACTGGAAGTTAACATGATCTAATAAATATAGCCTTCAAGGAGCTGTCTCTATTATAATAGAGAAAAGGGACTTTAAACAAATGCATAATGAATTATCAGGAGTGTTCTGATAGAAAATATTACAGAGTCAAGTGGAAATGGAGAAGAATCCTCTTCTTGGAGAAGATTTTAGGTTGACTATGAAGATTAGTTCACCTATTTATTGGTAGTTGGGGATGAATGGGAAGATGGTGATTCAGACCGAGACGTCCATATGAGCAAAATGTACAAGACCCTCGCACTATTGTGCAGGTGTAGTGAGAAGCCGCCAGTCACGTCCTCACTGGGAGGAAAGGAAGGGTGGGAGACAAGGCTGGAGATGGAAACAGCATCCCATTACAAAAACTCTTATAAGTAGTGTGATTACAATTTACTTATCAAATGCAGAGAAGATGGGAGTCTGTGATATGACAGTTTCTGGCTTGAACAGCTGTGTAGATAATTCTATCATTCACTAAAAGTGTGCATAAAAATGTAGCTTCACCTTTATACAGTAATAAGGCTAAAATTTTTTTTGTCAGATCAAATTTATGCCATTCCTTTTGCAAATGAGAACACTGAACCCTGAGATTTTAACTGCTATTACAAATACCTCCATCACACTTAATGGCAGATGAAGAGCTAGAATGTAATCATTCAGACTCCCAGGTTACAGCCTTTCTAAAACAAATGTATAGGAAAATAAAAAACAATGACATTTGATGGGAGACAATCTGGACCTTGACGGATAAATAAAATTAAAGTTGGTATGGTATGTATGTTTTAGTCACTAAGTCGTGTCTGACTGTTGTGACACTATGGACCATAGCCCACCAGGCTCCACTGACCATGGGATTCTCCAGGCAAGAATACTGGAGTGGGTCATGCTTTCCTTCTCCAGGGGGTCTTCCTGACCCAGGAATCAAACCCAGGTTTCCTGCATTGCAGACAGATTCTTTAGGGGAGATTAATAAGAGTTTCAAGAGAAAGGAGTTCATAAAAAAAGGTTTGGGACTTTAGGGGATATTCACTCAGGAGTAACATTAACATCAACAAGTAGTAACAAAAATATATTAATTGACCCAGATCATAGAGAACTATCATGCCAGACAAAAGAGATTATTCAACAAATATTTAATGTGCGCCAATAATGTGTCAGATACTAATCACTGAGAATACCTCAGAAACAAAATGAATTTTTTCCTCATGAAGTTTTCAAAGTAGAGAGAGGAAACAAGAATAAAGGTATAACTGTATGTCAGATATGCTATTAAGAAATGAAAGCAACAGTCAGAGGATAATATGTGCTAAGAGTATCTAGTTCACACAGGCTGGTCACAGAAAGCCTGACGTAACCAAGTCCAAGCCTGGTCTGCTCACTGCACAACAGGCCAATAATCAAGAGACCAGGTGTGAGACAAGAAGAGCAACTTTATTCAGAAAGTCAGGCGCCCAAGAAGATGGCTAACTGGAGTCCTAGAGTACCGCTTTGCTGGGGTCTGGATGCTAGTTTATTTTACAGAATAGTGAGGAGGGTGAGGTGAGGAAGTCAAGTATAAAGGCCATAAGTCTCGCGAAATATCTCCTGGTTTGGCCAGCCTCAGGGAGGGGATGTGTTAATTTCTCCTGCCATCGTTCACAGGGTCAAGGTGACTCCCTGTGATAGGAACAAAGACATTTTCATTTCACATTCAGGTCTTCCCCAAGGCAGACCATTGTGTCTGCTTACAGTTACCAACAGAATCCTTTTAGTGATTATATTAATGAAAGAAATGGAAAGCAGAGGTTAAAGAAACCAGGCCAACATGGAGTCAGATTTTGTTCTTCCCTTGACACTGAGGGTAATAAGCGACCGAGGAGAGCCGACATCTGAAGAAAGAGCATCCCAGATGGAAAGCATGCTGCAAGGCCCTGGGGCAGGACCGTACCTGATGTGGCAGGAGCGGCTCTCGGAGGCAACTGTGGTTAGAGCAAAACAAACCGAAGGGTCTTGTCCAGAAGAAGTGGTTAGAGATGCAGTGGGATGAGATGATGTATGACCCTGCAGGCCACCATGAATGTCTTAGCTTTTACCTTGAGAGATAAGGAAGGCATTAGAATATTTTGAGCAAACAATGTTCTGCTGTACATTTTAACAACATTCCCCCGGCTACTGTGCCAACTTACAGACTGTAAATGGGCAAGGGGTGGAGTAAGAAAACTAATCAATAGGCTATTGCAGTAATCCTGCAAGAGCATTGGTGCTCGGGACCAAGATGGTTTTAGCAGAAGTGGTGAGAAATGGTTGTACTCTGGATACATGTATACTGTTGTTTAGTTGCTCTGTCATGTCCAACTCTTGTGACTCCATGGACTGTAGCCTGCCAGACTCCTCTGTCCATGAGATTGTTCGGGGAAGATTGAACTAGCGTCTCCGTGTCTTCTGCAATGAAGGATATGCAGGAGATGAGGTTTGATCCCTGGGTTGGGAAGATCCCCTGGAAGAGGGCATGGCAACCTACTCGGTTTGCCTGGAAAATCACATGGACAGAGGAGCCTGGTGGGCTTCAGTCCATGGGGTCGCAGAGTCAGCCACAAGTGAAGCGACTGAGCACATGTGCATGCATATGTGTGTATGTGTGTGCACGTGTGTGTGTGCACGTGTGTGTGTGTGTGACTCTCAGTGAGAAGGACTGAGAAGAACTCACATGCACTTAAATAGTAGACAGGAGCAGCTTTAACAGCAGGAATTGGGCCCATGGTCGAGGTACATGGTAAATGGTAAGGAGTAGCAGCCTCCCTTTTTCTCCTTCCCACCCTGGGCCACAGGAAGGACTGGTAGAGGGACAGCTATCCAAAGACAGTGAATACATATATGTACGTGTGTGTGTGCATTGGGTCTACAAAAATATTCCTTTGATATTTAAGTAAAACATACATCTTTCATTTTCACCAAGAACTTTATTGAATCCTGTGATCAGTGTTTCATTCCAATACCATCTGCTATTTTCCAGGAAACTTCATAATTCCATCTTCCCCAAACTTTTTACCTCTTTGAACAAAGAACGGTCGCAGGTGATTTTTACAGTCTTCCAGGAAATTGATATTTTTTTCCATTATGGGAATTTTGTAAAGACCAAAATAAATGGAATACTAAGGTGAAATCTCTAATGAATACAGGCAATGAATCAGAACTTCCCAACCAAACTGCAACAGTTTCTGCCTGGTCATTACAGACACATGCCGTCTTATGTTCTCCTGATGGAAGGTTGTGCGTTTTCTGTTGACTAATTCCGGATGATTTTCATCAGATGCTTTTTTCAGTTGGTCTAATTGGGAGCAGTACTTATGGGAATTAAACTTTTTGTTTTCAAGAAGGAGCTCATAGATAGAGGACTCCTCTCCAGTCCCACCATATACACAGCACCTGCTTTGGATGCAGACCAGACCTTTGTGTGGTTGGTGGTGGTTCATTTCACTTATCCCATGATCTCTTCCATTCTACATTATTGTCCATTACCACTGTTCATTGCCCACCACAATCTGTTTTTAAAACAGGACATTTCTGCTATGTTTAAGTAAGGAATCTCATGTGGAAATATGGTCAAGAAGGTTTTCTTCACTTAGGTAGAATTCAAACATCAAAGCGATTAACATAGCCAAGCTGGTGCAGATTTTCAATGCTTGATTCTCAATTAACGTCTTGATTTGATCTCGATCAACTTCAGCTTGTCTACCCAATCATGGATGATTGTCCATCGAGAAATCTTCAATGTGAAACTTCGCAAACCACTTTTGACACATTCGATCAGTCACAGCAGTTTCTATATACACTAGACAAATATTTGAGTGTGTGTTTCAGTTGTGCTTTTACTTTTCTTGAAATAATAAAGCATAATATGCTGAAAATGTTATGTTTTTTCCTTCCACCTTCAATATTAAAATGGCTATACAAAAATTCACCGAATTTGACGTTTCTTTTTTTAAATGCACACTAATATGACAGCGGTCACATTACAACCTAACGACATATTTCAAATGAAGTTAAAAACAAGCACTACTAGAATCAGCTTACAGAAAAAACAAACCTACCTTTTGGCCAACCCAAGATATATATGTATATGTATGGTATAACACTATATATGTGATATCATATCAAAACAAAGACCCGAACTTCCCTAGTGGCTCAGTGGTAAAGAAGCCGCCTGTCACTGCAGGAGACAAAAGTTTGAACCCTGATCCAGGGGGATCCCACGTGCTACAGAGCAACTAAGCCCATGCACCACAACTTTTGAACTTGCGTTCTGGAGCCTGGGAGCCGCAATTACTAAAGCCCATGCAACCTAGAGCGCATGCTCTGAAACAAGAGCCACCACAGCAGTGAGAAGCCTCTATACCCTTCCACTGCAACCAGAAAATGGTAGACTGCAAAAACTACCATCTTTCATAGTTTGCATGTATAAGAAAAATTTAATCCTTGGGTCATTTAATTCTCAGCTTTTCCGTTTATATTCTAGGGAAAAAGTATATTTCGCTGGTCATTTTAAACATATAATACATATGAATTACGGAAAAGCAAATTTTTCTTAAATCTCTCTGAAGGACTTAGGTAATTTCTATGTATGCATTTTGGATAAATTGCCTTAAGAAGTCTCATGAAGGAAAAGAAACCTGAATGCCAAGTCTTCATTAATTTTTTGTAGTTTATTTTCTCATTTTAAATACCTATTTCCATATCTAATTTTGTGAAGGTGACTGCAGCCACGAAATTAAAAGTCGCTTGCTGCTTATAAGGAAAGGTAAGACAAAACTAGACAGTGTATTAAAAAGCAGACATGACTTTGCTGACAAAGGTCTGTATAGTCAAAGCTATGACTTTTCCAGTAGTCACACACAGCAGATATGAGAGTTAAACCATAAAGAAGGCGGAACACCAAAGAATTGATGCTTTCAAATTGTGGTGTTGGAGAAGACTCTTGAGAGTCCCTCCCTTGGATTGCAAGGAGCTCAAAACAGTCAATCTTAAAGGAAATCAATCCTGAATATTCATTGGAAGGACTGCTGTGAAAGCTGAAGCTCCAATACTTTGGCCATCTGATAGGAAGAGCCACCTCACTGGAAAGATCCTGAAGCTGGGAAAGGAGAAGAGGGTGGCAGAGGATGAAATGGTTAGGTGGCATCACCAAATCAATGGACATGAATCTGAGGAAACTTCAGGAGATAGTGGAGGACAGGAACCGCGTGCTGCAGTCCATGGGCCACAAAGTCTCAGACCCAACTTAGTGACTGAACAGCAACAACAAAATGTCTTCTAAAAGAATGAGCCAAAGCCTATACCTAGTTCCCCTAAAATGTGCCCCTTTCCAGGCCCTGGTGTTTGCAAAAAGAAAACATCCAAGAAATTCAGGGGAGCTAGTGTGAAAGAGGGGCTTCCCTGATGACTCAGAGGTAAAAACTCTGCAGGAGAGGCAAGTTCAGTCCCTGAGTTGGCACGATCCCCTGGAGGAGGACATGACAACCCGCTGCAGTATCGTTGGCTGAAACGTCTTATGGTCAGAGGAGCCTATGGGCTACAGTACAGAAGGCCACAAAGAGGCAGATGTGACTGAGCGCCTGAGCACACACAGGCGGTGTCTAGGAGGGGACACAGAGAATATGAGACTCACGAGGGGGAAGCAAGGCAGGACAACCAGGCTGCACCCGGACCAGGTGGTCGTCTGATGAGGGAGCACTGCCTGGAAGGGACTCTCACTCCAGAGAGGAAGGCTGGTAAAGTTTTTGTCGATGGATTCTTTGGCAGACCCAGATCTAGATGATTTAATCTCTCTATTACGATTCCTCAAGGGTAAGGAGGTGGAATCTAGAAATAAATTTTAAAATAAAATATCTGGCCTAGAAAGCAAAAGGAAAATAAAGGTAAAGGAAGTGTTCTGTTCCAAAAGCCTACATAAATCTTCTATGTGAAAAAAAAAAAAAAGGTGGGGGGAGCCTCATATAAATTCAACAGTCAAAAGCCTGGGTGAGCTTTTTTAAATGTTAATAAAAATACTTATATAGCTCTTACCATGTACCAGATACTCTTTACATATACATTAATTCATTTAATCATCCTAATAATTCTTTGAAATGGATAAGACTGTTATCTCCATTTTACTAATGAGAAAACTGAGGTAAAAAGAAATTATGTAACCAGTCCAAGGCCACACAGCTAGGAAGTGGCTGAGCCAGGATTAAAACCAGGCAACTTGCCTGACTCCAAAGTTTATTTAATTCTCTACCCTATGGCAAAAGATACCACGTGTACAAAAGGGACAGGAAGACATAGTAAAAACATAAGCTTTGGAAAAATTAAAAAAATAAAAAGGCATAGCTTCCTCTCTTTCTCCGAGAAAGGTGGAGTAGACAGACGTAAGATGTAAATAATTTATAAATAATTATGTAATAATTTGTAAATAATTATTTAATAATTATATAAATATTTTACATCAATGAAGATGTAGATAATTTGTAAATAATTATGCAATAATTTGTAGATAATTTGTAAATAATGTATATCAATGAAGATGTAAATAATTTGTTAATAATTTGTAGGTAATTATGCAATGATTATGTAAATAATTTACATCAATGAAGATGTAAATAATTATGTAATAATTTGTAAATAATTATGTAAAAATTGGTGAATAATTATGTAATAGTTATGTGAATCGTTTACATCAATGAAGATGTAAATAACTTGAAGTGGTTAAGAGGATATGACCTAAGATGAGGCAAGGGCCTCTCCCAGTGAAGAAAAGTAGGAGGATAGATAGACACTGATGGATAGGAAAGAAACTAGCTAGTTTTATAATTTCAAAAATCCAACTTGGGAAAAGGAGTTGACAAGAAAATAGATTTTTTTAAAATTGTACCTTCAAGTATCGCATATTTTAGGTATCCTGAGCTTTAAACCAATATTTTTTTAGTTCTTTGGATCAAATATATTTCAACTGGGCATCTCCCAGGCACTGCCAAAGTGCTTATTTCACTCAGGATTTGTGTTTTCAACCATTTGAAGCTTTTTTCTCTTATGACTGCTTTTTGACTACTCAAAAGGGTTCAGCTAGGGATGAGTTATGTGTGCTTCACACTAAATTGTTTCCTTAAAATATGACATATATAGTCTGCCCCTTCAGTCTGGAGAAATAGCCTCCAGGTTTTCAGATGTTTTTATCTGTGTGGTAAATCAGGTACCTCTGAGAGTCAACAGTGGTTTATTACTATACTTTATCCATGGAACAAACATATTCATATTCATCTGAGCGACAGGAAAAGGAAGGCACGATAACCTACCTGTGTTGCTTTCCTCTCATGCGGCATAATGCATTCAACTGACCATAATCAATGTTCCTAGATTTCTGCAAGTCTGTAAAATTAAAAAAAAAATCAATTAAAAATGTGAGTAATTTTCTGTAACCTTATTAACCAAATTTGCAAATAGAGTTTAATTGCAAACATTCATCATAGTAAAGGAATTCAGTGACTATGAAAATGAGGTATTACCAGTCTTTATTTGATACACAAGCAGAATTGCATAGGGTGATTAAAAAGAGGAAAGAATTTAATGTTTTTCATGTATGTCAGATTTAGTCTGGCATATTTCATGTGTTTAATTCCAGTAAATGGAATGTTTATATCAAGTCACTTCTCTGGAAGGGAAGCGTTTCAGAATCTTTATCCAATGCCTTTTGAATGTGAAGTGGTTCCAGAACTACAGACATGAAAATTCAAAGAAGAGTTTTCTTGAGGTCTCCCTCTCCCTCTTTATCACCCTGTCTCTGAAATGGTCATTTTTGTTCATTCCTATACAGGGCCCCATCATTGGCTAGCTCCTCATCAGAGCTCTACAGATCATCTTCCAGGGTCGGGGTTCAGTTTGCAATTCCTTCTGAAGTTCAAGTGTAAGCAAATCACACACACTCCCTTGCAAGCAGAAAGATAGTAATCATAGCCGAGAAGCAAACTAATCGTCCTTCCCCTTCAGTGCCAGAAAGAACTGACATCTTTCAAAGGAGATGAAAAGGAAGAGAGAATATTGACGACAACCATCATTACGAAGATGGGCACTCACAGAACAGGTCCTCTCCGTTCCCTGGGAGAGTGCATGGGTTGGAAGTGTTGTAGAACGGAAAGCAGGACTAAAAGCTGAGGCACACACTACTCCTTCCCTTAGCGAACACAGGTGCTCAGAGAATCAGTGGCCTAAAGCATTTCTAACCCTTTGTCAAAATGTATGCACTGACCGCATCTCAACAAATGTATCCGCTTTAATGCCAGATTACTGAATCATAAAATTTCAAAAATGTTTTAAGCCTTTTGTGATCTAAAAATGAATCAACAACAGATAACCACTTTCTAAATACAAAATTGAGATTAGTAAAATTTAAACAAAAAGCTGGCTGCTACCTACCACATAAATCATCACCATTTAATAAACTTGAAAATTCTAATTACATTTTTAGGTATCTTCTTACTTAAATTCCTCAGTTAAAACTTAAGGAAAAATTAACTAGTTGCATTTTAGCATTATATGGAATGATTATTTTAAATGAATTAAGTTACAATTAAATTATATCAAAAATACTTTTAGTATAGTAATATTTCTATTACAGCATATTATATAAAATTTTATAGTAGTTTTATATACATGGGTTAAAAAAAGACTTAACACTAAGTATGGATTTAGTCCATCTCCTAACTGACTTTAAAAGCAGGGTCAGAGATCGCCCCGGGGACTGGTGTGGACATAAAAGGCAGATGGTGCCATAGAGATTTGGGAAAAGGACAAGGTTTGAGAAATTCTGACTTTGAAAGGGGCTTTGAAAAAGTAAATATATTCATCTTTCAGGTAAAGCAAAAATATAAAATCCATAGCACAGGTATTATCAGACTGTGAATTGCCAGTAAAGAATAGGAAAATTGAAAGTTCACCTTGCCTGAGGAAAGCTGGAGCATCTGAAGGTACAAGTTTGCACAGGGCTTGGCACAGCCAAGTGAACTCAAAAATCTAGAATAGGCTAGATAGTACTTGCAGCCTAGAAGGATACTTTCAGTTCAGTTCAATTCAGTTCAGTCGCTCAGTCGTGTCCGACTCTCCGCGACCCCATGAATCACAGCACGCCAGGCCTCCCTGTCCATCACCAAATCCTGGAGTTCACTCAAACTCATGTCCACAGAGTCGGTGATGCCATCCAGACATCTCATTCTCTGTCGTCCCCGTCTCCTCTCGCCCCCAACCTTTCCCAGCACGATTCACCAAAACATGTCTCCACTGATCCTCATTTCCAAGAGGTTTTGGTCACAAAGGTTTTACATAAAAGCCACTGAACCATATATTGATGTTTTAGTCACTAAGTCGTGTCCAACAGTTGTGACACTATGGACCATAGCCTGCCAGGCTCCTCTGTCCATGGGATTCTCCAGGTAAGAATACTGGAGTGAGTTGCTATTTCCTTCCCAGGGATCTTCCCGACCCAGGAATCAAACCCAGGTCTCCTGCATTGCAGGCAGATTCTTTTCTGACTGAACTATGAGGGAAACCTCATTTCCAAGAGGTATTTGTCACAAAGGTTTTACATAAAGGCCACTGAACAATATAGTAGATCTTGTCTTTCATGCAGTTTCATTAAAAAGGAAAAAAGCACAAGACTTTACCATGAAATTAATTATAAAGTTGAGCATTTCTGGTGATGAAATTTAATAGAAGGATAAGGCTTAAACAGTATAAAGAGGACTAAGCTTATATTATTCCCCAGTCTTTCTTCTCTTCATGAATATGTCTTATCTGGGCTTTAAGCAAAGGTAGAAGAGGCATAACCCTATATTGGGGATAAAAATAAAGGATTTTGAGAAGAGTAAGTTTGAAAAGAGATTAGTGGCTGATATAAATGAATGGTTATAAAGAATTTTAAGCTTGAAATTCATGGTGAAATTTAAAACAATTATCTTTATTTATATCTTTACTGTGGAGAAGAAAATGGTAAAACATTCCAGTATTCTTGCCTGGGACTGGGCTGCAGTCCCTGGGGTTACAGACTCAGATACAACTTAACAACTGAGGATATCTTTAATTATATAAAAGGTTCACTGTATATGATTAGATTTCGGTCTTGACCATCTGGTGATGTCCATGTGTAGAGTCTTCTCTTATGTTAAAGTAGGGAAAACCACTAGACCATTCAGATATGACTTAAATCAAATCCTTTATGATTAAACAGTGGAAGTAAGAAATAGATTTAAGGGACTAGATCTGATAGATAGAGTGCCTGATGAACTCTGGACGGAGGTTCGTGACATTGTACAGGAGACAGGGATCAAGACCAACCCCATGGAAAAGAAATGCAAAAAAGCAAAATGGCTGTCTGAGGAGGCCTTACAAATAGCTGTGACAAGAAGAGAAGCGAAAAGCAAAGGAGAAAAGGAAAGATATAAGCATCTGAATGCAGAGTTCCAACGAATAGCAAGGAGAGATAAGAAAGCCTTCCTCAGTGATCAATGCAAAGAAATAGAGGAAAACAACAGAATAGGAAAAACAAGAGATCTCTTCAAGAAAATTAGAGATATCAAGGGAACATTTCATGCAAAGATGGGCTTGATAAAGGACAGAAATGGTATGGACCTAACAGAAGCAGAAGATATTAAGAAGAGGTGGCAAGAATACACAGAAGAACTGTACAAAAAAGATCTTCACAACGAAGATAATCATGATGGCGTGATCACTCACCTGGAGCCAGAAATCTTGGAATGTGAAGTCAAGTACGCCTTAGAGAGCATCACTACAAACAAAGCTAGTGGAGGGGATGGAATTCCAATTGAGCTATTTCAAATCCTGAAAGATGATGCTGTGAAAGTGCTGTACTCAATATGCCAGCAAATTTGGAAAACTCAGCAGTGGCCACAGGACTGGAAAAGGTCAGTCTTCATTCCAATCCCAAAGAAAGGCAATGCCAAAGAATGCTCAAACTACCGCACAATTGCACACATCTCACACGCTGGTAAAGTCATGCTCAAAATTCTCCAAGCCAGGATTAAGCAATATGTGAACCGTGAACTCCCAGATGTTCAAGCAGGTTTTAGAAAAGGCAGAGGCACCAGAGATCAAATTGCCAACATCTGCTGGATCATGGAGAAAGCAAGAGAGTTCCAAAAAAACATCTATTTCTGCTTCATTGACTATGCCAAAGCTTTTGACTGTGTGGATCACAATAAACTGTGGAACATTCTGAAAGAGATGGGAATACCAGACCACCTGACCTGCCTCTTGAGAAACCTGTATGCAGGTCAGGAAGCAACAGTTAGAACTGGACATGGAACAACAGACTGGTTCCAAATAGGAAAAGGTGTACGTCAAGGTTGTATATTGTCACCCTGCTTATTTAATTTCTATGCAGAGTACATCATGAGGAACGCTAGGCTGGAAGAAGCACAAGTTGGAATCAAGATTGCCGGGAGAAATATCAATAGCCTCAGATATGCAGATGACACCACCCTTATGGCAGAAAGTGGAGAGGAACTCAAAAGCCTCTTGATGAAAGTGAAAGAGGAGAGTGAAAAGGTTGGCTTGAAGCTCAACATTCAGAAAACAAAGATCATGGCATCTGGTCCCATCACTTCATGGGAAATAGATGGGGAAACAGTGGAAGCAGTGTCAGACTTTATTTTTTGGGGCTCCAAAATCACTGCAGATGCTGATTGCAGCCATGAAATTAAAAGACGCCTACTCTTTGGAAGGAAAGTTATGACCAACCTAGATAGCATGTTAAAAGGCAGAGACATTACTTTGCCAACCAAGGTCCGTCTAGTCAAGGCTATGGTTTTTCCCATGGTCATGTGTGGATGTTAGAGTTGGACTATGAAGAAAGCTGATCACCGAAGAATTGATGCTTTTGAACTTTGGTGTTGGAGAAGACTCTTGAGAGTCCCTTGGACTTCAAGGAGATCCAACCAGTCCATTCTAGAGGAGATCAATCCTGGATGTTCATTGGAAGGACTGATGCTAAAACTGAAACTCCAATACCTTTGCCACCTCATGCGACAAGTTGACTCACTGGAAAAGAGTCTGATGTTGGGAGGGATTGGGGGCGGGAGGAGACGGGGATGACAGAGAATGAGATGGATGGATGGCATCACCAACTCGATGGACATGAGTTTGAGTGAACTCCGAGAGCTGGTGATGGACAGGGAGGCCTGGTGTGCTGTGATTCATGGGGTTGCAAAGAGTAGGACACGACTGAACAACTGAACTGAACTGTATATTATTAAATTGAAAAGCCAAATTTGCTCAGTCTTGTCCAACTCTTTGCTGTCTCATGGACTGTAGCCCGCCAGGTTCCTCTGTCCATGGAATTCTCCAGTAAACAATACTAGAGTGGGTAGCCATTCCCTTATCCAGGGTATTTTCCCGACCCAGGGATTGAACTCATGTCTCCTGCATTGTTGGGAGATTCTTTACCATCTAAGCCACTGGGGAAGCCTCTCTCTCTCTATATATATATATGGCCTACTATATATTATTGAAATAAAAGAAAAGTCCACATTGATGATCTTTTGTTTACATGTCTTAGTGTTACTTCAGGGGTAGATATATATTTTCATATTTGTGCAGTATGGTGCATTGTTTGTTTGTGATGGGTTTTACAAAGATATGTTAAAATATAAAGATACATTTTGTGAATAATAAGACTAAATTCAGCAATATGTGAACCGTGAACTTCCAGATGTTCAAACTGGTTTTAGAAAAGGCAGAGGAACCAGAGATCAAATGACAACATCTGCTGGATAATCAAAAAAGCAAGAGAGTTCCAGAAAAACATCTACTTCTGCTTTATTGACTATGCCAACGCCTTTGACTGTGTGGATCACAATAAATACTGTGGAAAATTCTTAAAGAGAGGGGAATGCCATACCACCTGACCTGCCTTTTGCGAAATCTGTGTGCAGGTCAGGAAGCAACAATTAGAACTGGACATGGAACAACAGACTGGTTCCAAATAGGAAAAGGAGTAGGTCAAGGCTGTATATAGTCACCCTGCTTACTTAACTTATATGCATAATAAATACATCATGAGAAACGCTGGGCTGGAAGAAGCACAAGCTGGAATCAAGATTGCTGGGAGAAATATCAATTACCTCAGATATGCAGATGACACCACCCTTATGGCAGAAAGTGAAGGACTAAAAAGCTTCTTGAAGAAAGTGAAAGAGGAGAGTGAAAAAGTTGGCTTAAAACTCAACATTCAGAAAACTAAGATCATAGCATCTGGTCCCATCACTTCATGGCAAATAGATGGGGAAAAAAACAGTGGCAGAATTTATTTTTCTGGGCTCCAAAATCACTGCAGATGGTGACTGCAGTCATGAAATTAAAAGACTCTTACTTCTTGGAAGGAAGGTTATGACCAAGATAGATAGCATATTAAAAAGCAGAGACATTACTTTGTCAACAAAAGTCCATCTAGTCAAGGCTATGGTTTTTCCAGTGGTCATGTATGGATGTGAGAGTGGACCCTCAAGAAGGCTGAGTGCCAAGAATTGATGCTTTTGAACTGTAGTGCTGGAGAAGACTCTTGAGAGTCCCTTGGACTGCAAGAAGATCCAACCCGTTCATTCTAAAGGAAATCAGTCTTGAATATTCTTTGGAAGGACTGATGCTGAAGCTGAAACTCCAATACTTTGACCATCTGATGCGAAGCACTGACTCATTTGAAAAGACCTTGATGTTGGGAAAGATTGAAGATGGGAGGAGAAGGGGACGATTAGAAGATGAGATGGCTGGATGGCATCACTGACTCAATGGACATGAGTTTGGGTAAACTCCAGGAGTTGGTGATGGACAGTGAGGCCTGATGTGCTGCAGTTCGTGGGGTCACAAAGAATCACAACTAAGCAACTGAACAGAATTGAAGACTAAATTATTTTTCTCCAACAAGCTTTCCCTTAAAAGTATAACAGATAAATATCCTTTGCATAAAGCAAAGAAGAAGTGGTAGATTATGTGAGGCCATAACAATATTATAAATGCATAACCACTATTTACTATGAGACTAAACTCATCTGAGTGGCTTATAGGGCTAGATAAAGGAGATGGACAGTAGAGCCAAAGAGAAAATGTGAGAATACCATGCGAAAATGTCAGAGTACGCATGCATGCCAAGTCACTTCAGTCGCATCACAACTCTATGGACCACAGCCTGCCTGGCTCCTCTGTCCGTCAGATTCTCCAGGCAAGAATACTGGAGTGGGTTCCCATTGGCTTCTCTGGGGGATCTTCCCGACTCACAGATCAAACCTGTGTTGCTTATACCTTCTGCCTTGGCAGGCGTGTTCTTTATCGTTAGCACCACTTGGGAAGCCTACAAAACAGACTGCTTCAAAGTAATTAACTGTAGCATACTCTATTCTAATGATGAATCCAGTGATAAGTAGAAATTTGCTTAATACAGTATTCAGCATACAAATGATTAAGTAGCAGTAGTAACAGAAACGTTATCAGTAAACTTTTAGTAAAAATAGCAATTCTTATATGTAGGAGTGAATTCTAGCATAGGACTAAAGTACAGAACAAGGAGTAGGGTAGGAGAAAGGAAAATATCCATCAGAGACTACAAGTGTAACTAATTCTCTGTGTATACTTCCATAGTTGATCTAGTACTATGTTCCTATTAATAAATAAGCCTAAATTTGCGTAATAATAGAGAATAAACGGAGGAGGAGAAGGGGACGACAGAGAATGAGATGGCTGGCTGGCATCACCGACTCGATGGACATGAGTTTGAGTGAACTCCGGAAGCTGGTGATGGACAGGGAGGCCTGGCGTGCTGCGATTCATGGGGTTGCAAAGAGTTAAACACGACTGAGCGACTGAACTAGACTGAACTGAACTGAAACACCCCTACTGAGAGTGTTAGAGGCCCCCCAGTGGCAGGAGGGAATAAAATGCAAGTGGCAGATTTTTTTTCCTTCTCTGTGCAGAATTAAAGGAGGTTTCTTTTAATTCTGTGTTGTTATGGTGACACCTGGTTGCACCTGAACTTAACTTTATCACAAACCTTGAGCTAACCAATGCAGTTTTTCTCATGGAAATGTCTTTCTTAAACTATGTTAATGAACTATGCATTTGCTTGAAAATCTGCCTTTCTTCAAGATTCATGTCCATTGTTTTATGGCCGGGGATGTCTCACCCTGTGCCAATGCTATCTCAAAGTGCATGTTGTGGGAGACGAGCCTGGTGCAACCCTCTCAGTTTTGAGGTGTTTCCTTTCTCTAATTAGCAGCTTGCTAGTAGGGAGTTGGCGATGGACAGGGAGGCCTGGCGTGCTGTGATTCATGGGGTCACGGAGAGTTGGACACGACTGAGTGACTGAACTGAACTGAACTGAATAGGTATATAACTTGCTAAAAACTAGCAAAGGAGCACTCTTTCTGTCTCTTTCTGATGTCTATGTCAGAAGTTTTCACTATCTCTTTTATACTTTAATAAAACTTTGCTACACAAAAAGCTCTTAAGTGATCAAGCCTCAGATTGAATTTGTTTCCTCTGGAGGCCATGAACTTGGGCATTGTTCATGGCTCATAGCAGCAACCTTTCACTATGTCAATGGTTAATAGTGTGTTTATTCTTTTCCTTTCAACTAATTGCTATTTTCTAAAATCCCAAAGATAATTCTTCTTTAAATAACATTCAGTAAACATAGGCACTTGAAAATTTTCAATTAAATAAATCATCAAAAGGCAAAGAAACAGTGCCCAATGAAGGGCTTCTAAAAATAAAAGTTGACATACCAACATGGACAGTTACACAAGCGGGCCTATGTTGTTCCTGCCCCTTGTCTGAGCAGTTAAGACGCTAAAATAAACACGGATTAACTGAAGAGGGAAAAATGAGGGGAATGTTATACAACAAATGATTGACACAGCTTCTGTTTGTATCTTGATGAATGCAATCATCTACATCTTTATTGCCTCAACTCACACTGGCTTTTCCACTCACTAAAATTTATCTTTCAGCTTCATTATTTGTTAAAAATTGTCTTTATTAAAAATTATAGGAAATCCTGTAGTTTCTAGCCCAGGAGCTTCTTTTCAGTCTTCATCGTACTAACCCGTTTGACATTTGACGCTGTTGAAGTTCCTGCCCGTGAGACCTCTGTGGCACCGTGACTCCTAGCTTGCCTCTTCCTTAGCAGACTGCCCTACAAACTCCCATCTTCCTCCTCCGAGCATGCTGTCCACCAATCCTTCCTCAGGGTCCCCGTCTTCTCTTCTCAGTTTAGACCCTCTCCTTGCATGACCTTGTCAGCACTCACATCCCCACTGTCACACATACACTCCAGATCCTCACACCAGACTCTCTAGCCCAGAATTCTAGCCTTCACTCCACTGATAATCATGTGAATGTCATCCAGGAAAATCAAACTCAAGATAGCCAAACCTTCAGTGATAATTCCTCTCATACTTCCTTCCCACAAAAGCCTGATCCTCCTCCTGAATCCTCCACCTGGGTTAAAAAATCCTGTTATTTTTTCATAACTCTATCGTCAACCTTGAGATCCTGTTCTTTTGTTTCCCTTTCAGGGCCACTGTGTTATGAAACCCATCAATTCTGCCTCTTTTGAAATGTACTCTAAAATATCTTTCGAACATGTCTTCTCCAATCCTAATGGTGTAGCCGCCAAATAGGGCCGCTGTGAAGAAGTGCCACGCCCATGCAGGCAGCACGTCAGAATCGTGTTTGAGACCCTCCTAGCGTCTCGTCTATATTATTGCCATAATCTCTTAGTCTCCCCGACTCCAGCCTCTTCTGTTCCAACCCATCCTTCCTGCCAGTATCACAGTACTTTCTAAGATTCCGATGGCAGGGACTTCCCTGGCAGACAGTGGTTAAGACTCCACGCTTACACTGTGTGTGGGTTGGATCCCTGGTGGGGGAACTAAGATCTCATATGCCACACAGTGTGACCACAGAAAAGAAAAGAAAATTCCAGTGGTGATCACATAACTTTGTATGGCATACAGTGCCTTTTTAAATCATAAATTAACCTCACTGAACTTCATTAAACATCACTACCACGTTCATCTCCCTTGCTTCCCGTGTTTCAATAACACATTTTCTATCCACTCCATGAACATATTTAGTCCTTTCATTATGATAGTCTCTTTGGTTCTTTCTCAACTTAAAAAAAAAAAAAAAAACTTACCCATCCATTTAGATCCACCCCAAAAGTTAACTTGTCTGTGACATTTAAACTTCTCATCACTAGGAAAAATCAGTTTTACTAAACCTGGAAATAAGTTGTAGTGGAGCAAGCATAATCCTTTGTTATGATTTTTTCAATTGTACTTAATGCTTATTACAGTTTATCACTGTCCCCTAAAGATAGGATCCATTCTTCACTCATATATGAAACACTAGAACATATCACAATGCTTGGATTTAAACAAATATTTTTTTGTTAAATTATAATAGATAAATAAGAACATTGTTCTATATGTCAGACAAGGGTCAGTTGTATGCAAGGAAAATAAAGAAAACCAGTGAAGGCAGGAATAGCTGATGAACATAAAGTCTTTAAAGAATATGGCAAAGAATACCCATCAAAAGCTAATAGATGAACAAATGAAACAACTCTGCCCCTTGTAGGGTATTGTACGTGAATCATTTTTCCTTCTTTTCTACATGAGATCGAAGATCATGGAAATGTCATTTTTGGCATTAAAAAGCTATTCACCATGGCAAAGAGTTCACTAAGTAAAAAAGTGTACAAAGGAGGAAATATTTCGATCTTCATTAAACTGAGGATTAAGCACATTTCCTTACTACGAACTTTGAAGAACATCAGCCAAATGATGTGATGTCAATGAACCTTAAAAGAAGCAAGCATATGCATACTTCTCTTGTTTGAGGAAACAAGCAGAGTTCTCCAGGGGAAGACTGTAGGGTCCTGGAGGATACAGCCGATGAACTCTTACCTGGAATGGCAGATTCTCGAGACTGGACACTCTCAAGAACCCTAAGCCCATGATATACACGAAATGTAGGGCCGAACAAGGATTCCACCTGTACTGATAAGAGTCAGGTTGTTGTAAGGATAAAATAGAGGGCAAATGTTACGTGACAATCACAGAAGCAGCTGATCTCAGTCATTAAAGAGAAATAGCAAAATCTCTACCAAGAAACCTTGACAGAATTATGACACTTGAATTATGACAGCACTAATTAGAGACATTCAATTTAGGGAAGCTTACAGAACAGAGCTGATGAGAAAGTGTTCACAGTTAACAGACAGGAAAAGTCCATCAGTCTGCTACCTTGGTTCATTCATTGTTCTTGCAAGGAATCCACCTTCAAAAAAATAAACATCATTCAATAATCCTGATACCTAGGCATAACATACTCTAAGAGAAATTGTGAAAAACACTTAACTTATCAAATGAAAAATAATATGCATTCGAGGATGTAACAAGCAGGAAGTGGGAAGAAAGTCCCACCACACACACACACACACACACAAATTCTTGATGAAAGAAAAATGACCTATAAGGCATTAAATAAAAATAAAGCAATAGAAATAAATTGCAAATGAACAGGTTATATTCAGGAAAGTAAAGAAAAATAATTATAACAAAATCCACATTAGAAATAGCAAAAATGTCAATAGAGTATTAAGAAAACATGGTCCTAGAACATAGAGGTTAACATAAATAGAGAAAAAAAGAAAAAGGTGAGAGTGATGAACGAAGATAGGAGACCCTACATGTGAAAACTCTTCCTGAAGAAGGAAGTGGTAACAAGGGCAGGGCGGGGCGGAGCGGGGCGGGGCGGGGCAGGGTGCAGGGCGGAGGGGAGGGGCGCGGGGCGGGGCAGGGTGCAGGGGGTGGGGGTGGGGGAATGCTCGAGTATATAATACAAGAGCGTTGTTCTCATACAAAGACCTGAATCTGAAGAACGAGATACCGTGACCCAGAACGGGAAAGAGAAAGCATAGTTCATGATATACAAAGAGACTAGACATTTTAGATGCACTAGGTTACCAACAAAATGCTGCTGTTTCAAAGGTAAACGATTATTTTAGCAGTCAGCCGAAAGAGGAAGCATCTCCTATAAGAGTCAAAACTCAATTTGGCCTTAGTCTTCTCAGCAGCAAAGTCCTGGCAAACAGTAAGACAATTTTTTTCCCTGACAAACAGTAAGACAATTTTTTCTTAAATACAAATATAAAGGTATTTTATAAATATATATAATAAATGTATAAGGTATATATAAATAAATAAAAATAAAGGTAACAAATACCATGCGCTCTCTGAAAAATACAATTTGATAGACATACAACTAAGGCTTAAATGGTATGGACTGTGATAATAAAGGGGCTTCCCAGGTGGCACTAGTGGTAAAGAACCTGCCTGCCAATGCAGGAGAAGTAAGAGTTGTGAGTTCAATTCCTGGGTCGGGAAGGTTCCCTGGAGGAGGGCATGGCAACCCACTCCAGTGTTCTTGCCTGGGGAATCCCATGGACAGAGGAGCCTGGTGGGTCGCAAAGAGTCACAACTGAACCAACTGAGCAAGCACAACATTCTAACAAAGCTTAAGTAAATCCTTCAACCTTAACACAAATTTTAGATTCTCCATAGATTCTAGTGAGACAGTATAAATAATAATGAGTAACAAATTGGAAGTTTCGTCAGAGAAGTAAAAGTATAAAATACATTTGTATACATTTCCTCAGACAAAAGATAGTAGTTACAGACTAAAGAACATTTAAAACTAATGGATGTGTACTAATAATATTTGAAGGTATGAATTTAGACAAAGATTTAGACATTAATAATCAAGTTAAGATATGAAGAAAGTTTTCTCATTTTGTACTAGAATGTCAATATCCATTGTCTAAAGTTAATGAATCAAGAAATACAGGTTTAGATATGGAGCCTTACTATTAAATGTTTTCCAAATTAAATGGCATTAAAATTTATAAATCAACATCTCAGCTTTTGTATTAACAAATTAGCTATATCTCAAATTTAAGAATTGTTTAAAAAAAGCAAATTGGAAAGAAAAACTCAGGAGACAAAATAACTTCCACAGCAAGTTCTTTTCCTTTTTAACTCAAAAATTAAGTGGAAATTGAATCACTGAGGATATAATTATCTTCATAGTTAATGAGATATATAATCATATGTCAAATTTATTCCTTAAATCAAAGAGCATATCAAAACTGAAATTATAAAATATCAAGAAAGTAAAAATAGTGAATGCTTTCATGAACCAATGGGATGTAATTAGTCTTTCTTTGGTGACAATACACTCCCCTAAATATGTATATTACAATAAAAGAAAAAAAAATTAAGCATTCTACTCAAGAAGTTAGAAAAAGAAAATTAAAATAATAAGAGAAATGGAAGAGAGAAAATAAGAAAGTAGAAATTAATGAACTTATAGAACAGGAAAAACCTGAAAAGTAAGCAAATTCAAGAGCTTGTTCTTTAAAGGGAAAAAATAAACTACTGACTTATCTAAACAAGGAAAAAAAGTCATAAGTACTCAATGTCAGAAAGATAATTGTGGTGTAATTAACTTGAAATATCTTAAAGATAATGTATTTTTACAGCTACATGCAAAATAATTAAAATTCTGATTTAAAAATAAGTGAGTTTTCAAGAAAATGTATATTTCCTAAATTGACCCTAGAATGGAGAGAAAACCTAAATAAATAATTTGCCTTGAAAGAAGTAGAAAGTAATCTCACAGTTCAGCTTCTCTCTCTCTTACACATACACACATACATACACACACACAAATGTATCAGAGCAAGGTGCTATCACAGTGAATTCTATCAAATTTTTATGGGAGAAACAACTCTAATGTTAGTTAAATGTTTCAGAACACAGGAAAAAAACCCTTCCAAATTTCTTTGATGAAGCAAGTGAAGTAATCCAAGTGTGATGGCAGTGTGAAAATGAAAAACAGATACTGATCTCATATATAAATAAAAATGAATAAGTTTATTAAGTCCAGAAGCATATTAACATAATCATAACCCACAAAAATGTAAAATTATCATAGTAATTTGAAGAAATTTCAAGTTACAATGATATAATTTACCACAAGTGAACATTTTAAAAATCATAACTTCAACAGATGCAGAAGTCGTCAAGAAAATTCAACACTGTTTTTTAAATAACTGAAGTCGAAAAAAGGTTCTTAACTTGATGAATATATCAAACCAAAAGACAGCGTCATGTTTAATGTTGAAATGCTAGAAGCAACATTAATTGAGGAACAGAATACAAACATTCACTAGTGCAATACACGTCTTCAAGTACCAAGAAACATGATTTGATAAAAGAAATATGCAAGCTATAAAAATTCGGGAAAAAGAGGCAAAAAAGATCACTTAACAGAGATCACCATAACAAATATAACAGTAGTAATGAAAAGGTTTGAAAAACTGTAAGAAATACTGAAATATAACACAGAAACAAGAGGTAAACAAATGTTGTTAGAAAAATGATGCCAATTTGAGGTTGGGGTGATTTGAGAGAAGAGCATTGAAGTATGTATGTTACCATTTGTAAAACCGATGGCCAGATGCGAGTTCGATGCATGAACTGAGTCACCCAAAGCTGGTGTACTGGGACAATCCTGCATAGGGTGGTAGGGAGGTGGGGGGAGGTTCAGGTTGTGGGGAACACATGTACACCTGTGGCCGATTTGTGCTGACGTACCAACACAATATTGTAATTATCTTCCAATTAAAATTAATACATTTTTTAAAAAGAGAAAAATGGTGCCAATAGACTTAGTTCACCCAAGGCTGCCACAAACTTTCATTTTGTAAAACATGCAATATCTACAACACGTAATAACACAAGGTATGCCTGTTACAAAAGAATGGAAAAAAGAGACAAAATTATTTGATAATATTATAATTATCTAAGTAGAAAGCAGAATTTCATAGACAGAAATTCCCTTAGGGTATCAATGTAAGTGGTTGATTATGAGAGTAACTATTCAATAGCTTTTACCTTCCTCTGAACCAGTGAGTCCCAAAACTGCTGAGAGAGCAGAGAAAGGTAGGCATCAATTCCAGCTGTAGGTGTGGGTGATGATAGGGTGTCCCAAGGCACAACGCCAGGGTGGTCGGCACCCGCACGTGGGGTGGGCCTGGGAAGAGTATTAGAGGCCGAGAGGGGTAAGGACCACAAAAGTGGGAAATGGGAGGGGTCGGGATGTGCCAGGGTTGAGTGTCGGACCCTCAGTGGGGATGAGGAGAGGGGCAGTGGCATGAAAGATGCGCCACTTACAGGGGAACTGGTCAAAGGCGTTTGGATTAATAGGAGCACGGTTTCACACTTGAGAGAAGAGACTTATAAATATAGAAGAAGACCAAAATGACTAAAGATTTGCAACAGTAAGTTGCAATAGAAATTAATTGATATGCAAGCAAAATAGTAACAGAAATGTTGGTTTTTTATTAGAAATAAGTTGATATGCAAGCAAAAATAACTGTAAAATCTAATTCCTTAGATCTGTCCACTGAGAGGGGCTGGGAGCAGTGACGCTGTAACATCAGCGAACACCCAGAGTACCCTGATCTTGATTTTTAAATCCAAGTCTTCATGAAAACGATCTAGGGCTCTTTGGGAAAATGGCTGGTCTGTGGACTCAGGTAGAGAAAAGTACAAGATGAACCTGAAAAAAATCTTATTGCTCTAGAAAGTAAAGAAATGCTTAACAACCTTGAGAGCACTCCCAGTGGCCAGATTGAACAATTAAACAATTTAGGCATCAAAACATATAATGATAGTAATTCATCAAACACTTTGAATTAACTGTTGCTGTTATTGTTTAGTCACTAAATCATGTCCCGCTCTTTCATGACACCATAGACTATAGCCCTCCAGGCTTCTCCATCCATGGGATTTTCCAAGCAAGAATACTGCAGTGGGTTGCCATTTCCTTCTCCAGGGGATCTTCCCAACCCAGGGATCGAACCCACGTCTCCTGCTTGGCAGGTGGATTCTTTATCGCTGAGCCACCAGGGAAGCCCTTTTGAATAAATGAGGAAATCATAATTTTACAATGATTAATTGATTAAATATTTAGAAGAAGTAGATATTTATATACTTTCAAAATACTTTTTGACAAAATACTTATTAATTACAAAAAAGGAAAGAGTAAATTTACAGCAAAGCTCTCTGTGTATACTGTAATCAACTGATTAAAGTAAAATTACGCACCACCTGGTAAGATGGAAGGAGAACACAGGATCACTTCTGTGACATTCCTGCCGAAGATATCTGACTTGAATCTAATCATAAGGAAATATCAGACAAATCAAACTGAATCATAACCTGCTAATAATGGTTTGTAATCTCCCCGCATCAAGGTCATGAAATGCAAGGAAAACTTAGAAACCATTCCCGACTAAAGGAGATCAAAGAGACAAGACGATGAAATGCAATGTGAGATTTTAAATTGAATCCTTTACTTACAGAAGATTAGAAGAACAATTGGCTAAATTTGAATGTGGTCCAAAGATTAGATTACAGTAATTTATCTGTGTTAAGTTCCTGGTTGTGATGAATGTACTGTGATTACATAATAAGAGAATGTCCTTGTTTTTAAGAAATACATACTAAAATGTTTGAGGATGATGGAGTGTCAAATGGCCCTGGAAAAACATATTTCTTTATGTTGAATTTACAGCATTTCTGTACAATTGTGGCTTCAATTTTTTATTTTTTAATTCAATAGCTTCTTTGTATGACTTTTATAGTTAGAAAACATAATGAGGAAAAGATCTTTATAATAAAAAAGAAAAAAATTAAATGCCCAGCAATAAGCTTTATTGAGTGTCATAAATGGACACCTGCATAACTTGGAAGTAGAAAGGTTGAATAAAGATACCAGTTCCTGAGTAGAAAAACTCAATACCATAAAGATGTCTGTTCTCCTTAAGTTAATTTTAAATTTAGCACATTTTTTCCAGTTAAAATACCAGTATGTTTATTTGTTGAAGAAGCCCAGATAGTTCTAAAGTTCACAAAGGAAAATAAAAATGGAAGAATAGCCAGAAAAATGTCTCTTAAAAAAGAGTAATCAGTAAAGATTAATCTTACCAGGTATTGAAATATAAGACTTCAAAATTATAACAGTTCAACATGAATGCATAAATAGATGAGAGAAAACAAGAGATTAGTGTCAAAAGTAATAATATACTCCAGATATAGATCCAGAATACCTGTAAAAATTTAGTATTTAATAAAAACTGACATTTTAGATTAGTAGATAAGAATTACTCCACAAATGGTGTTAGAACAGTTGGTTGGTCACTTGGAAAAATATTATGTTGTAGCCTGACATCACTATTCTAAAGTACATGTATTCAAAATGATTTTTAGATGCACCAAATATTTATTTAACAAGTTTAACACTGAAAAAGAAAACTATACAAACACTAAGATAAAGCATGGAGGAGGTATTTTTAAATCCTGATATGAAAAATGACATTCTAAGAAAGAATCAATAACAGAGGACAAAGCTGCACAAACATCCTAAAATCTTTGTCAGACACAAAAATCATGAAGACAAAAGAGAAATGCAAACTGAGAAAACTATTTGCAAAGCTCAAGCTGAAGGGCGCGTTTATTTTATAAACAAAGAGTTGTTTTAAATAAAAGGGTAAACAAACCTCAGTGAATGGGCAAGGGACATAAACAGCTATTCACATAAATACAAACTTGCAAAACTATATGAAAAGATTCTAAACCACACTATTTAAGAAAAATAAACTTAAAGAGCAGTTAAAATTGTTTTCAATTAATGTATTGACAAACATTTGTTTTATAATACATGATATCAGTAAAAACGCTGTAAAATGGAAGTTTACCTGCACTGATGGTAGGACTAGAAATTAGTACCACCTCTTTGGAAGACAGGGTCAGTAGTTATCAAAATTTAAAATGCTCAACATCCCTCATAATCAGAGAGATGCAAAACAAAACCACAATGAGATACCATTTCACACCAGTCAGAATGGCTGCTATCCAAAAGTCTACATGCAATAAGTGCTGGAGAGGGTGTGGAGAGAAGGGAACCCTCTTACACTGTTGGTGGGAATGCAAACTAGTACAGCCACTATGGAGAACAGTGTGGAGATTCCTCAAAAAACTGGAAATAGAACTGCCATATGATCCAGCAATCGCACTCCTGGGCATACACACCGAGGAAACCAGAATTGAAAGAGATACATGTACTCCAGTGTTCATTGCAGCACTGATTATAATAGCCAGGACATGGAAGCAACCTAGATGTCCATTTGCAGATGAATGGATAAGAAAGCTTTGGCACATATACACAATGGAGTATTACTCAGCTATTAAAAAGAATGCATTGAACCAGTTCTAATGAGGTAGATGAAACTAGAGCCTATTATACAGAGTGAAATAAGCCAGAAAGAAAAACACCAATACAGCATACTAATGCATATATATGGAATTTAGAAAGATGCAAATACGAGATGCTGTATACGAGACAGCAAAAGAGACACAGATGTATAGAACAGTCTTTGGGACTCTGTGGGAGAGGGTGAGGGTGGGATGGTTTGGGAGAATGGGACTGAAACATGTATATTATCATATGTGAAACGAATCGCCAGTTCAGGGTCGATGCATGTTACAGGATGCTCGGGGCTGGTATGCAGGGATGATCCAGAGGGAGGATAAGGGGAGGAGGGAGGTGGGAGGGGGGTTCGGGAGGGGGAACTCATGTACACCCGAGGCAGATTCATGTCAATGTATGGCAAAACCAACCAATATAATATTTAAAATAATTAGCCTCCAATAAAAACTTAAAAAAAAATGAAATAAAATGAACACATCCTTTGGCTTTGCAGTTCTGTTGAAGCACTTGCTTCCCAACTTTAAAAGGGATGTGCAAGATGTTTATTTGATTTTAACAGCAAAACTTGCTAGAAACAAATTCCCACTGTATTAGTTAGGATCCAGTAGCCAGGGAACAGAAGTCATATCAGTATTTTTAATGGAAAAAATAATACAAAAGACTGTTAGGTATTAAAGAGATGAAAAGACAAAAAAAAAAGGAACACATTCCATGCAGAAAGCATCTACTATCAATATTTCTGCTGATGAAGCAAAGGAAAGAGGTTTAATTACTAAAATTGAGAAACTGGATCAATGGCTCTACAAAGCTGAAACATGGCCCTCTGAGGACAGGGCCTAAGCAGCTGGCACTGGATTTTTGAAGGGAGATGATGGGGCTATTCCTGACAATGTCGGGAAAACTGCAAATGGAATTAATTGCTGCTGCTGGAATAGCCAACTACTGCCTGGGTGAAAAACACATTTCTGGTGAGATACTAACAAGGAGAAACAAACAAAAACAGAAATCAGAAGAATAAGCACTTTCCGTAACTTTCCTCCTGCCTTCCAATCCCCTGCTAACACTGCTATTGACAGAGCCTGTTAGGAGGCCACCTGTCTTCTCGGGAAAAACTGGTTTGCAGAGTCCCAGCCCCAGTTTCATAAAGCAGAATATAAAAGGGTGGATTAGAAGATGAGACACACTAACTTGAACATCCTTTAGTAGCATGTTGGTGTATTCAAACACATATAAACATGAATATGCTTGAAAAACTCCAAGAAAAAGTATTTTTTATGATACTTTTGAGGATAAGATCGGGAGTATGGGTTGGGAGGGAGACTCACTCAACTTTTAATATCCTCGTGATTCTGTGTGTGTTCTCAGTTATGTCTGATGCTTTGCAACCCCATGGACTGTAGCCTGCCAGGCTCCTCTGCCCATAGAATTTTCCAGGCAAGAATACTGGAGTGGATTGCCATTTCCTACTCCAGGGGATCTTCCTCCCTCAAGGATAGAATCTTAGGCCTCTTAAGTCTTCTGCATTAGCAGGCAGGTACCACTAGCATGACCTGGCCTTATGTCTGATGCACATATTATTTATGTAATGATTTGTAAAAGAGCACTCTTCACCAAAATTCCCACAAATTGAGAATTTTAAATTCTTCTGTCAATTTACTAAAGACTTGAATGCTAAGCATTAAACAAATTTTTCTCAGCATCAGGGTCTTTTCAAGTGAGTCAGTCCTCCACATCAGGTGGCCAAAGGATTGGAGTTTCAGCTTCAGCGTCAGTCCTTCCAATGAATATTCAGGACTGATTTCCTTTAGGATGAACTGGTTGGGTCTCCTTGCAGTCCAAGGGATTCTCAAGAGTCTTCTCCAACACCACACTTCAAAAGCATCAATTCTTTGGTGCTCAGCTTTCTTTATGGTCCAACTCTCACATCCATACATGACTACTGGAAAAACCATAGCCTTGACTAGACAGACATTTATTGACAAAGTAATGTCTCTGCTTTGTAATATGCTATCTAGGTTGGTCACAGCTTTTCTTCCAAGGAACAAGCGTCTTATAATTTCATGGCTGCAGTCACCATCTGCAGTGATTTTGGAGCCCCCAAAATAAAGTCTGTCTCTGTTTCCATTGTTTCCCATTTATTTGGGGAAACATTGCATTTATTTGCCATGAAGTGATGGAACCGGATACCATGATCTTTGTTTTCAAGCCAGCTTTTTCACTCTTCTTTCACTTTCAAGAGGCTCTTTAGTTCCTCTTCATATGAGGCTTTTAGGTCAGGACTATTTTGCACCTACCCTTTGTGAGTCTCATTACCTTGATCCTGGGGGCCAAAGAGGACTCTGTGGGCTGCTGCCCTGGCAGCTGTGAGAGCTGCTTCCAAAAAAGGGAAGCACCTGATTCTGCCCTTCTGGAAGGTTGTGATTCTATCCGATAGCCTTCTGAGTGCAGTTGCCAAATAGGGTCACACGACTGTTTACTCCTAGAAAGCTCTCTCATCCTCCTGAGAAGTGTTGCAGGTAGCTTTAAAGAACATCAATGAAATCATTTTAGCTGCATTTTACCCTTGATCAAGTGTAAAGTCTAGGACATGAGAGACAGATTTAAGCCCAATCATGAAAAGTTTAAACACCAGATTGAGGGAAATGAATTGTGATCTAAGTTTTGGAGGAGAGTAGGGCCCTGATAATTTTTGAACAGAGAGTTACTATGATCTAATTTTAAAGCATCATATCACCAAGAAAATGTGGTCCACAATGTGTGTTGGGAGGAAGGTGACAGGATGCAGATGGCTGGAGGGGCAATACCAGAGGACGGAAGCAGGAGCTACTGCAGAGACGCCTGCCGGCAGCAGAGCAGTAAACAGCCTGAGACTGGAGGGGACCCAGCGTGACCTCTGACCTGTGACGAGCTGCACTTTACTTCCAGGTCTCCTGCCTGAACGCCACAGTCACGATTAAGCTCAAGTTCAAGTTACCATGCAGGAGCCCTGGGTCCAATCCCTGGCCCAGAAGATCCCATGGAGAAGGGAAAGGCCATCCACTCATGTGTTCCCACCTGGAGAATTCCGTGGACCGAGGAACCTGGTGGGCTACAGTCCAAGGGGTCGCAAAGAGTCGGCCACCACTGAGTGACTAACACTTTTTTTTCACTTAAATTGCGGTAACTTCATTTCTAAAGGGCATTCAAGATTTTCTGACAGAAAGTACAAGCATATTGAGGGTCAAAGTAAAAACTCTACTTTTTCAATAAAATATTCATCGTTTCTCCTTTGGGACTTAAAGAAAAATTTAAGTGACTTCTAAACTGAAACAAAGTAGAGAAAATAACTTTCCAATATTTCTTTTCCTAAGCTATCTGATGTTATGTTCCATTAGGACAATGATTGATTACAGTCACACAGACACACACACACAATAACTCAACCACTTTTTCCATCTTTTATCCCTTACTGGAATACCCATTCTCATCTTTTTCAGCCTTGCTTTCTTACACATTACAAAGTCTGCTTCTCCACAGACAAGCCCCAACCCCCAACTCCCTTTTTCTTACTCGGACTCCCAGGATCTGAATACTGTAGAACTTTAAAATGGAGTAATAGTCTCCCTTACAGATAAATATACATTCTGAGGGTCTTTTAATCTTTTGCTGTGAGAGAAATAACAACTCTCAAAATACAGGAAATGCCATTGAAGAGTTAGTAATGACGACACCATTTTTTTTATATGCTTTTAAAATGAAAAAAGAGCAAAGGAAGGCATCCGTTTAGGAGTATTATCTTGTTCCTAAATTCCTTCAAGTGCCTCTGATCTTATCTGCAATGTTTTTTTTTTCCTTCGACATCCCCGTATGTTGGAACAAGCAAAATATACCCACTGATATCTTCTGAACCTGAAAACCATTTGTTACTGGGAAAGCAAACAAACAAACCCTTTTGTTAAAGTGCAGAAATTATCAGATAAACCAATACAAAATGCAAAGCACACTTTGGAAATTGTCCTTTCTCAGAAGGATAAATCTTATAAGTATGAATAAAGTAAACAAAGGTAGCTAACTGGACCATACTAATATTAGGTGTGAAATGGTTTCCTCCAGCCAAATGCTTAAGGAGAGCTCTCTGTCTCCTAAAAAAAAAATTAAAGCATTTTTTTTCCTTTTGTCTCTTCAGAAAATCAACTGCTAATAATAACGGATCTAATGTGTCCCTAGATTAGATGCTATTTCACATAGGTGGTAAAACTACTGCAGGTTTAGCTAACTTGTAAGATTTTTTAAATAAAGCTTATCCAGCATAAAAAGGGGCATGACATTTTTGCTTTTGAGAACAGTCATCTCTTTCCTGGGTTGTGAAGAATCCAGAGATACAAGTCAAAGAGATTGTAGAAGGCTTGAAAGTTTCAAAGAAAATATTTGTAAGTGACTCAAGAAGCTTAACTACTGGAGTGTTTGTGAGTCTGAATTTCAGAGCCAAGAAGATAGCACTGGGGCGGGGAACGGGGGTGTTTAAAGATGTGTGATATTTTCTCTTCCTTAAATCAAGAGTGTCAAGGTAGATGGCAAATTTCAAACAAACACATCACCGTCATGTAAGTGGTAAACTGTGTGAGGGATTTCAGGGTAGTGGGCAAGGAGGATGCTGAAGTGCAGCTGACTTTGTTGCTAGTTTATGAGGAGAGGAAATTCAGAACGAGGATGATACTGTGAATAATCTCTACCACTTGACAGCTACGTGAACATTAGTACACCACCTAAGCCCCCTGTCCCTAACTGTAAAATACAGCATGTGCTGGTTTTGTGTAGCCAGTGTAACAAATTACCACCAACCTACTGGCTTCAAGCAACACAACTTTGTGATCTTACAGTTCTCTAAGTCAGAAGTCTGAAACAGGTCTCACTAAGCTAAAATCATATTATCAGCAGGACTGCAGTCCTTCTACAAACTCTAGAGAAGAATCCACTTCTTTTCCAGGTTCTAGCTGCTAAGTCACTTCAGTCGTGTCCGACTCTGTGTGACTCCATAGACGGAAGCCCACCAGGCTCCCCTGTCCCTAGGATTCTCCAGGCAAGAACACTGGAGTGGGTTGCCATCTCCTTCTCCAATGTGTGAAAGTGGAAAGTGAAAAGTGAAAGTGAAGTCTCTCAGTTGTGTCCGACCCTTAGCGACCCCACGGACTGCAGCCTACCAGGCTGCTCCATCCATGGGATTTTCTAGGCAAGAGTACTGGAGTGACTTGGCTTACTGACTCCTTCTATCTTCAAAGTCAGCAATAGCCAATCCAGCCTTTCTCATCCTGTATCTGCCACGCATGCTTGCCTCTTCCACTTATAAGGGCCTTTCAGACTATGGTAGGCCCACCAGATATTCCAGAACACTGTCCCGTCTCAAAGTCAGCTGATTAACAGCCTCAATTTCATCTGTAACCTTAAGTCCACATGCCAAGTAACACAGCATATTCATAGTTCAAGGAATTAGGACGTGGACATCTTTGTGGTAAGCAGGCCATTATTCTGCCTACCACAGAGCTCATGGGTTCTTGTAGAAAATAAATGAAATAACAACATAACGTGCAAAATATTTACACACTGCCTATAGAAAGCCCTCAATAAATGTTATCCACATATGAAATTTATAGAGAAGGTAGACGTGACTCACTAAACATAACATAGCTAACCTGATCCTAAGTAAACGGGAATATATATAATTTTGAGTAACTCCTCTTTTATATCTCCTTTATAACTCAGGTTCAGTCATATTTGGGTTGAAAGCATCCTCACACACACTTTCATGAGACCACTATTTCAGCAGAGTTTATTAGGGGAAATTGCTGACTTGTGAGAGTTAGCACAAAGACCCCGCTACTAAGCAAGCCGGACACGTATCTAAAGAGAAGTCACACACAGAACATGAAGCAGGAAACTCGAAAGGGACAATCGGGAGCTCCGCGCCTTTCCATTATGTTCTATTCAGTCCTGAGATCTAAATTGCTGCTGATTTTTCATCTTTTAATCACTTCGCACAAGTTAAGTGTCCTTGGGAGACGCTACAGAGGGTAGCACATATCTCATCCCATTGATTCTAAATTAATTTGCTCTTTTAACTCCCAGCTACTATAGTTCCTAGGCTGCTAAAAAAGAAACCATCTTAGAGTAACTTTTTTCTGTACAGTAGAGACTGCCATTTTTTGACAAAATTACATTTGACATTTATTTTCACTGACATTGAAATATGATTTTGACTACATACAAGAATTTTTGCACAATAATAATAAAAACATATAGAAGTAACTTATACAGGAGTAAATTTGATTTAACATAAGGGCTTCATTTAATACTGTTCAAGGCTTAAGTAGAGCCTTTCAAATGGTATCAAGTGCTGCCTGTGGCAACTTTTCACTGGTGACTATGTTCATTAATTTAAAATATATATATATATACACATAAAAGTTAATTCTCAGAGGAAGATAAAAGAACAGATGGGTTAGCTTTTTCAAATCAATACTACAAATTTGCTCAGTAAATATTAAAATAATAAGATAAATGGGCTTGCTTTTCCTGGCAACAAAGAAATCTATCGGCAGAAGGCTGTTTGGAAACAGTTTCACAAAGATCCCGTTTTGCTGCAGATCTTAGCAAACTCAGCAAACCAGTTTTGCTCTCTTCCCCATTAAGTCCAGAGATTTCACCTTTTCAGACCCTGGTTGATCGCCGGTAACTGAATCTGCAGAAGGCAACACTACAGGTCTTCATAAATGCTTTCCGTTTTCTCCTGAGACAGCATTAAGCTGAGTGAGACTCGATGCTGATGCTAACCCTGTGTCCACACACTGAGAAGTTTCTCTGTCTCCTCCATCACTTTTCCATGCCTATTACTGTCAACATCATTGGCACAGATTGAATGATTCATGTTGTAAGAATTAGTGACGTCGGCCATCTTTTTAACCTTGCTCTGCTGTTTCAATTATTCTCACTTTTGTTTCCATCATTATCACTTGGCACTTCTTAGCTGCACCAGCAACATCACCACGGCTTTTATGTTTGCTTTCAGACATCCTGGACTTGAAATAAAGATGCTGTACTACTGTACTCTGTACAGGTCTATACAGTACACAGGCACACCACTTACAGACCATACAGCTGACCATGTACACAAGCTCTGTAAACTAACTTACATGATTGGACATGCAAAAGCACATTCACATCTTTGAAAGTTCGCAACTTGGAGGTTTGTATGTAGGGGGACTTACTGTGTAAGCAAAATAAATGATGATTGACCAATCAATTAATGGGAATAGTTTGTTATAATGGAAGCAACTCTGTATTTTACATCTTCACTGAAACTTTTGAAAAGATTATTTCCTCTGGTTAAACAACCAGTAATTTCACTTCCTAATATATTTGGGGAGGGTTTCCTTACTCTCCCAAAGACCTTAGATGGGGTTCCTACTTCTCCCACTGCTTTGCACAGAGGCATAAGACTGTCTAGTTATATTCAGAGCATCAGTCTTCTTCATTGTAAGAACAACAATACCGACCAGTGTACATTACAGGATTGCTGCTAAGAGCTAGCTAGTGGATTTTGGGAAGATATATTGAAAGCTGTAAATTGATACATAAACATGATTAATCGACCTGGAGGGAGCTTATGTTTTGGTTGGCGATGTAGACTGAACGGTTTCAAACCTTTCCCGTGATGTTCTGTGACCTTACATAAGATTACCACACTTATATATATCAGTGGGAATAATAACATACTTAGTTTTTGTACTGTTAGGATGGTTCAAGCTAATTTTAAATTTATTTAGAACAATGTATCTTACATGATGGTAATGTGTATGTTTGTTAAATAAACAAAATAAAAATATCCTAGATGTTAAGCTGAAAAAAAAAATAATAAGATAAATGCATTATTGAAGTTGAAAAGGTCTCAATTACTGTTGGTATCTAAAATTTTTTTAAAATCTCAGCTATCACTGGGACTATTATATATTATTAGTCAGTGTATTGGTGATCAAATAATAGATCTATGAATCTGATGACTATGAAGAGAGGTCTTGAGAAAAATATTCTGGTTTAGTCGGATTATATAAAATAAGAAAACACTGTAAATTAAATAAACTCAAAAATGTTTAACTCAAAATTTATAATACCTTTAGTATTGTAAACAAAAGACTACAAAATTAAAATAAAATGGGAATAAATTTCAGAGCAAGAAAAATGAGAATTATGTCTTTTTTCCCTTGAAAATTTTAAATAGGAATTCTCCTAGTAAAAATTATGCAGTACACTCATGGTGGATTCATGTCAATGTATGGCAAAACCAATACAATATTGTAAAGTAATTAGCCTCCAATTAAAATAAATAAATTTATTATAAAAAAATAAAAATAAATTATGCATTAATTAACTCACAAAGGACAGGCTGTGAAACTAACTCTCGGTAGGCACCTGGAGACCTGTCAGAAACAAGGGGCCTGATCACTGGTAAGACAAGTGACCTCTCTAAGCCTTCATTTTTTTTTTCATTTTTAAACTATTTGTTATTTGAAGCTCTGAGAGTTCATAAAAATGCTCATTTTACTAAGTGAAGTGCTGGAAGCCTAGAGAATGAAAATGCTTTCAGAAGGACAGAGCAGAATTGGCACATCTGTGTTCTTCCCAGCCCACTGTGCTGTCAGTAAGGCTCCCAGGGTGCCTACCAACCCTGAAGAGCCCCGTTTGTTTTCTCTGGGGTAAGTACCACTGAAAACAATGGTAGACCCTACAGGTTTTCCCCACTCACTTGGAATACTGCGAAGTGGAGGCGGAGGCACATTGCTTACAGCTATCATATGAGATAAAATGGCTGCTGGAAGAGAAGACATAGGCATCTTGATGGCGCAAAGGCAGCTGACCAGAGGCTTCTTAAGAGGCAAATGACTACTCCTCTCCTTGAGGCATCACAAAGCAGAACACTTAAGGAATGCCCTGATAGGTAAAGTAATCTGGAATCTTCAAGCTCACAGTTCTCTGTGTGTGTACGTATTCTATTCTAAGGGTGAAACCTTGACCAGGGATAGGGATATTTTAGTCCAGTGGAACTTAGGAAGGAGGCTCTGTGAGCTCTGGTGGGTGGTCAGGACTGAAAAAGGAAGTAATAATGGACAGGCAGACACAGCAGAACCCACAGCACTCACGACTCTCAGTTGGGTAAAGGAAGAATTCACGTCATTGGTCTTTCACTGGCCTGAGCCTTTCTTTCAGCTTACTAAATGTCTGCATTAGTATTGGAAACCTTTTATGCAACAGTAGAAACAGGATTGTTTATACTGCTCTCCAAGGCTACATACATGCAATAAAACATACCTTGTAATGATGACACCAGTATACACCATATTCTGCTAAGATGTGATATATGATTTTTCTTGTTTTCTTCTGCTTCACAATAATTGAGGCTCACTACAACGGCTAGGATTTAGAGTCTTAATGCATCTTTTATTTCTGCATATCATCTCTGAAGGCCTTTAAACATATTTTCTAGTGTCATAACTATAATGGGTCATAACCCAAGAGGGCTGTGACTGATTCCTGAGCGTGATATACAGTTATAATTATTCATAGATCAACTTCATCTGGAAAACATTAATAGAATTGAAAACTTGAGTACATTACAAAGGTAACATGTTTATCTAACAATGAAAGTGAAAAGTGAAAGTGAAGTCACTCAGTCGTGTCCGACTCTTTGCAGCCCCGTGGACTGTCGCCCACCAGGCTCCTCAGTCCATGGGATTCTCCAGGCAAGAATACTGGAGTGGATTGCCATAATAGTTCTTATCAAATTGCCACTCTACAAAAACTTTACTGCACTATTACTTTTCGACTGAATCTATTTTCTTGTCTCCAGTTTTATAAACTCTGGACTCTATAGACTCAAATTTGTTGAGGTTTATCATTACATTTTATCTTGTATTTTTTCTACGCTAGCCAACTACCTTCATCTGCATGACTCCCACTTCGCCATGCCAACTGTAATCCCTTGGGAATTCCTCTGCCTTCATTTGACAGACTCTCCAAATCTGTTCTCTTCCCAATCTTACATTTAAAACTCAAAGAACCAAGGACAGCTTTATAAAAGTTAATTGTAAACTACTGAAGTTTTCATGGATTTTAAATAGATGGGGCTGTATTAGATGATTTTTTTCCTTTCACAAGTGGTTTTGATCAAAGAAAAGTTCTCTAAGGCCCTAAGTTCATACTGATCAATTTCCTTTCTGATTCCAATTTTGTAAGTTCTTCTTTTTATTTATTTTCTAGTTCTTTCTCATCCTTTTTAAAATTGTCTCCTTTATTCTTTTCTATATTTTGTTTGCAAATTAACATCATAATAATTTCACATCAAATTGGAACTTGCTTGAAAACAACTAATGCAAGTAAACAAGAATGTTAAGGAAAAAAACAGCAAAATAAGCAATTTTAAAAACTTACTTCATTTTCTCTGAAAAACAAAAGTGAATGTGATAGTCACTCAGTCATATCCAACTCTTCACAGAACCGTGGACCATAGCCTTCTAGGCTCCTCTGTCCATGGAATATTTCTGTAATCTTTAAGATTTTACATGACCATCTGCTAGTATCTGCTGGTATATGTCCAGAGAGAATCCAGCTGAATCCACAAATTCAGCTTCCATAAAATATTTTTTATTAGTCTTTGCAATATATTCTGAATAATCTTACAATTCATTCTAAGAACAATAGCATAATCATTGATTTGTCTTTGATGGACAGACATTTGAAGCTTTATCTCAGTTTCGAGATATTCTTCAGAAGTCTACTCACTTCTCAAACACTTAATTGTAAAATTATCCTGTTCAAGTCACTCAATTTTATAATCCTAATCTATACCATAAAGGTAACAATACCTCATACAAATGTTATTAATATTAAATTTAAAAATTAATATTAAGATCCTTGCACAGAATAATAATTATTCAATTGCCATTTTTACTAGTAGTAATGTTATTATTGCTGAGGTAAGCCTTGAGAAATTCACATGAATTGAAAATGTTTTAAATAATAGCTTTTTCTCAAATATACATTTCATATGCATCCCACCCTTCCCATTACATAGTAAGCAATAGCATATAATAGCTTGGTGTTTCTAGATACACCTTAGGTATCCATTCCATATTACAAAGACCAATAATAATAATGATGAAATTTACCATAATTTTCTATAGACTATTAATATTTCAAATAATTCCAGAGAGAAAAATGCTTCAATTAAAATTAAATTAATTCAATACATATACTTCTATTTTAAGGTATAATTATCAAGATATTTATAAAAATTAAAACTGAAGAGATACAAAACATTTATATAAAATAAAGTGTTACATGTCCTCTCATTGGCCAATCTGTTCTTGGAAAGGACAGTATATAAATTACATATGTTCATGCTGGAAAAGGTCAGTTTTCATTCCAAACCCAAAGAAAGGCAAGCCCCAAAAATGTTCAAACTACTGCACAATTGCACTCATCTCATATGCTAATAAAGTAATGCTCAAAATTCTCCAAGCCAGGATTCAACAATTTGTGAACCATGAACTTACAGATGTTCAAGCTGGTTTTAGAAAAGGCAGAGGAACCAGAGATCAAATTGCCAACATCCGCTGGATCATCAAAAAAGCAAGAGAGTTCCAAAAAAACATCTACTTCTGCTTCATTGACAACGTCAAAGCCTTTCACTGTGTGGATCACAAGAAACTGTGGAAAATTGTGAGAGATGGGAATACCAGACCACCTGACCTGCCTCTTGAGAAACTTGTACGCAGGTCAAGAAGCAACAGTTAAACTGGACATGGAGCAACAGACTGTTTCCAAATTGGGAAAGGAGTATGTCAAGGCTGGATATTGTCACCTGCTTATTTAACTTATACGCAGAGTACATCATGAGGAACGCCGGGTTGGATGAAGCACAAGCTGGAATCAAGATTTCTTGGAGAAATATCAATATCCTCAGATGGTCAGATGACACCACCCTTATGGCAGAAAGTGAAGAAGAACTAAAGAGCCTCTTGATGAAAGTGAAAGAGGAGAGTGAAAAAGTTGGCTTAAAACTCAACATTCAGAAAACTAAAATCATGGTGAAAGAGTCAATTCCAAGGCAGTTTTGATAAGCCCAGGGGTCCCCAAGGAGAGAAGGGTCTGGAATTTTCAAGGAGGAGGAAAGGACAAACTTTTTCTCTACATTCCTTAGGATTGTATAGCAATAATGTATCCTGCTTGAGGACAGTTTGTGGAAAAAACCTTCTGGCTAATCCTGTTACCTTAAAATGTAAATTATGGGAGCACATCTAGTAAGGTCTTTACAACCTCCAGACATTCTCTTGATTCACTGTCATAACTAATTAAAAGTATATAACTCCATTGCTAACACTAGTGAGGGGGCACTGTTTCTGCCCGCTTCTGATGTCTATGTAATAAACTTTCTCTATCTCTTTTATACTTTAATAAAACTCTATTACACAACAGCTCTGAGCAATCAAGCCTCATCTCTGGCCCTGGATGGAATTCTTCCCCTCTGGAGGCCAAGAATCCTGGCGTCTTTTGTGGTTCAGCAACAACCTTTCAATGGTATCCAATCCTATCACTTCATGACAAATCGATGAGGAAACAGTGGAAATAGTGACTGGCTCCAAAATCACTGCAGATGCTGACTGCAGCCATGAAATTAAAAGACACTCGCTCCTTGGAAGAAAAGTTATGACCGACCTAGACAGCATATTAAAAAGCAGAGACATTACTTTACCAACAAAAGTCTGTCTAGTCAAAGCTATGGTTTTTCCAATAGTCATGTATGGATGTGAGAGTTGGACTATAAAGAAAGCTGAGCACCAAAGAATTGATGCTTTTGAACTGTGGTATTGAAGAAGACTCCTGAGAGTCCCTTGGACGGCAAGGAGATCCAACCAGTCCATCCTAAAGGAAATCAGTCCTGAATATTCATTGGAAGGACTGATGCTAAAGCTGAAACTCCGATCCTTTGGCCACCTAATGCGAAGAACTGACACATTGGAAAAGACCCTGATGCTGGGAAAGATTGAAGGTCGTAGGAGAAGGAGTGACAGAAGATGAGATGGTTGGCTGGCATCACCGACTCAATGGACATGAGTTTGAGCAAGCTCTGGGAGTTGGTGATGGACAGGGAGGCCTGGCGTGCTGCAGTCCATGGGGTCACAAAGAGTCAGACACAACTGAACAAATGAACTGAACTGAACTGATGCGTATAATAATAGCAAAACAAAGCAAATCATTAATATACAAATATATTTATACATGTACATATTTTTAATGTGGATGATTAAAAGTGATATTAAGATTAGCTGAAATATATGTAATCCGTATATAGTCCTACCCTGACTAATGAAGTACAATACTTATGTATTTATTTATATATTCAGACATATATGGAAATATATAGAAATGAAACATATGGCACTCTGTACACCTACATCAATTTATGTCAAATTTGCTAATATAAAATGATTATAGAGTACAAAAATATTGTCACTAACTTCTGACTTAAAATCTGTTTCATTTATTGCAAATTGTTCTGAGGTATAATTTTTATGTCCTTCCAAATAGTAATTTTTACTGTAAGATTAATTTATAAGAAATTTAAACTCCAACTGATAAGTTGAATAATGTATTGATAAACATGTTATTAAAGAAATAAACTCACTTACCAGGCCCAATTGACAATGATATTTTGGTATATACACATATGACTATTACTTATCTATAATGTATAAATAAAATACTACATATATTCAAAAAATCTTGCTTTTGATTCAGTCTTTCACCATATACGGACCTAAGTAATAGTACATTCATGTACATGTAGTCACAGCCCTTGCCATATATTCTTTAAGTGTATAGTAATTTTTAATAAGAAAAATATAATCTTCTGTTTAAATGGGTTATGTATTTACCTGAAATAGAGGATCAAATTTCTCCACAGATGTGGCTACACACATTTGTATAATTTGTTGTGCCACAGCTACAGTAGTTTCTCCAGAGCTGCACTAATCACTTCCTGCTTGAATTAAGACCTATTTTGAGTATTTCATTCTGGTATATCTGTAAGCTTTATTTATTAGGAAAGATATGTCAACTTAAAATAAACTTGCATGAGTTAATAGAGGATTTCAAAAGATTTACCAAAGCAATTTCCCTGTCAGTTTAAACATTTTCAAGTATAGCATGTATTACATCCAAATAGCTTTATTAGATTAATAAAATTAACTAGTCACATTTCCAATGTAACCCTTCTGTAACCCTTAGATCAGGCATGCAATCTTAAATACAGCAAGGCCTAGAGAGGCAATAAGCAAAGTCTGAACAATCATAGAAAATAGCCCTAGGTACTGGCAAAGTGGAGAAGCATTTGACTCAAAAACTAGATAATAAGAACAAAGAATGATAAGCCACTCCTAGCTAAGGGCTTCACCAAAAACCAATGGAAAGAAATGAATCAGTTATAGTAAACCACAATACTCTTACATGTATATTATTATCATATGAAAGGCCAAGTAGAATTTCCGATGCCACCTCAGCCATTAACCAGATCGGCCCTACATGTTGAGTTTATTTACAGGCCTCAGTTTCCTTGTAGGAAAAATGGAAAGATATCTATCCATAAGATTATTTTGAAGAATGAAAAAAAAAATAGAGATCATTCAATGCAGCTTGCTTAACACAGTTGTCCAATTAACATTAGTTCATTCTTTTTAGTCTTCTCTATATGTTCATATATCTGTGTTCCTATTTAGTGATCATAATAGCTCAGTCTTACAGAACTTACAAAGTAATTATAAGAGTTAGAAAATAATTACAGGATTTACAGAATAATTATAAAAATTAAGTGAAGTGAGCTCATCTCTTCCCATTTAAACATGAAAATTACAACTAATTGCTGATAACCATCAACAACAACAGCAAATACTGGAACCTACTACAGGGAGGCCTGGCGTGCTGTGATTCATGGGGTCGCGGAGAGTCGGACACGACTGAGCGACTGAACTGAACTGAACTGAACTAAAAGAAGAGTCTACAGCAAGATGGTTAGAAGGATGAAGACATGATAAAATCAAATCCCATACCTATACTAGGTAGGCAACCCACAAACTGGAAAATAATTATACCACGGACGTTCTCCAAGGGAGTGAAAGTTCTGTGCCCCGTGTCAGGTTCCCTAGCCTGGTGTCTGACATTGGGAGGTGGAGGTCCCAGAGCATCAGGTTTTGAAAGTCAACAGGATTTGATAATAGGAATTCCATAGGAGTGAGGGAAACAGAAACTCACAACTACCCTTGTGTAGAGGGTACACAAGGTTTTGTATACTCTAGGACCCAGGAGAAAAAGCAGTGGCCTTATAAGACCTACTTGCTGGTATTGAAGGGGCTCCAGTAGAGGTGGCGGTGGCCGTGGCTCACTGCAGAGACAGAAACCCTGGAGGCAGCAGTTCCAGGGGGGGTACTTACTGGCATGAACTTTCTAAGAGAGTGCCATTTTCCCACCAAGACCTGGCCCCACCTCATAGCCTGTAGGCTTCAGTGCTGTTTGGTCTAAGATGCCTCAGACCAAACACCCAGCAGGGTGGGAACACAGCCCCAGTCATCAACAGACAGGCTACCTAGTCATCCTGAGCCCACAGCTGCCCAGCAAACATGGACCTTGACACAGCACTACCCGCCAGAGGGACAAAACTCAACTCCCCCCACCAGTGGGCAGAAACCAGTCCCTCCCATGAGGAAGCTGGCACAAGCCCATTAGACCAGTCTCGTCCACCAAGATGCAGAGAGCAGAGGCAAGAACTGCAACCGTGTAGAATAGAAACCACAATTACAGATAGTTAAATGAAATGTGACAGCAGAAGAATACGTCACAGATAGAGGAACAAAATAACATGCCAGAAAAACAACTGAGTGAAATAAAGACAGGCAATATACATGCGGGGGTGGGGGGAGTTCAGAAAATGCTAGTAAAGATGATCCAAGATCCCAGACAAACAGTTGAGACAGATTGAGAAGAAACAATACATATTTAGCAAAGAGCTAGACGATCTGACTCTCCAGGCAAGAATACTGGAATGGGCACCTATCGCCTTCTCCAGAGGACATTTCTGGCCCAGGGATTAAACCCAGGTCTCTTGCACTGCAGGCAGATTCTTTACCATCTGAGCCACTCAGTTCAGTTCAGTCGCTCAGTCGTGTCCGACTCTCCGCGACCCCATGAATCACAGCACGCCAGGCCTCCCTGTCCATCACCAACTCCCGGAGTACACTCAAACTCATGTCCACAGAGTCGGTGATGCCATCCAGCCATCTCATTCTCCGTCGTCCCCTTCTCCTCCCGCCCCCAACCTTTCCCAGCATCAGAGTCTTTTCCAGTGAGTCAACTCGTCGCATGAGGCGGCCAAAGTATTGCAGTTTCAGCTTTAGCATCAGTCCCTCCAATGAACATCCAGGATTGATCTCCTTTAGAATGGACTGGTTGGATCTCCTTGCAGTCCAAGGGACTCTCAAGAGTCTTCTCCAACACCACAGTTCAAAAGCATCAATTCTTCGGCGATCAGCTTTCTTCACAGTCCAACTCTCACATCCATACATGACCACGGGGAAAACCATTGCCTTGACTAGACGGACCTTGGTTGGCAAAGTAATGTCTCTGCTTTTTAATATACTATCAAGGTTGGTCATAACTTTCCTTCCAAGGAGCAAGCGTCTTTTAATTTCATGGCTGCAATCAGCATCTGCAGTGATTTTGGAGCCCAAAAAAACAAAGTCTGACACTGTTTCCACTGTTTTTCCATCTATTTCCCATGAAGTGATGGGACCAGATGCCATGATCTTTGTTTTCTGAATGTTGAGCTTCAAGCCAACCTTTTCACTCTCCTCTTTCACTTTCATCAAGAGGCTTTTGAGTTCCTCTTCACTTTCTGCCATAAGGGTAGTGTCATCTGCATATCTGAGGTTATTGATATTTCTCCCAGCAATCTTGATTCCAGCTTGTGCTTCTTCCAGCCCAGCGTTCCTCATAATGTACTCTGCATATAAGTTAAATAAGCAAGGTGACAATATACAACCTTGACGTACACCTTTTCCTATTTGGAACCAGTCTGTTGTTCCATGTCCAGTTCTAACTGTTGCTTCCTGACCTGCATACAGGTTTCTCAAGAGGCAGGTTAGGTGGTCTGGGATTCCCATCTCTTTCAGAATGTTCCACAGTTTATTGTGATCCACACAGTCAAAGGCTTTGGCATAGTCAATGAAGCAGAAATAGATGTTTTTCTGGAACTCTCTTGCTTTCTCCATGATCCAGCGGATGTTGGCAATTTGATCTCTGGTGCCTCTGCCTTTTCTAAAACCTGCTTGAACATCTGGGAGTTCACGGTTTACATACTGCTGAAGCCTGGCTTGGAGAATTTTGAGCATGACTTTACTAGCGTGTGAGATGAGTGCAATTGTGCGGTAGTTTGAGCATTCTTTGGCCTCCCAAACAACAAACAGAGTGACCAATGCAACAGCTGAAGCAAAAAGCATGCTGGAAGGAATCAGCAGTAGAACAAATGAGGCAGAAGAACGGGTACGTGAGCTGGAAGACAGAATTGTGGAAATCACTGCTGCAGAACAGAACAGAGGAAACAAATCAAAAGAAATGAGGAAAGTCTAATAGACCGCTGAGACAATATTAAATGCACCCACATTCACCTTACAGGGGCTCCAGAGAAGAGAGAAAGTACCAGAGAAAATATTTAAAGAGCTAGTAGCTGGAAATTTTATTAACATGGGAATGAAAATACTCACCCATGTCCAGAAAGTTCAAAGAACACCAGGCAGAATAAACACATGGAGAAACCCACAGAGACACATAGTAATCAAATGGAAAAAAATTAAAGACAAAGGTAAAATATTAAAAGGAATAAGGGGAAAGCAACAAATAATATATAAGGGAATGCTCATAAGGTTATCAACTGATTTTTCAGCAGAAACTCTACAGGTCAGAAGGGAGTGGTGCAAATACATTTAAAGTAATGAAAGGGAAGCACCCACAACCAAGAATACTCTACTCAGCAAGTCTCTCATTCAGATTCAACAGAGAAATCAAGAGCTTTACAGATAAACAAAAGCTAAGAGAAATCACCACCATCAGATCAGCTTTGCAACAAATGCTAAACAAGCTTCCCTAGGTGGGAAAGAAAAGACCACCACTAGAAACAAGAAAATCATGAATGAAAAAGCTCACCAGTAGAGTCAAACATACAGTAGGAAATCAGTCACACAAAAATATGATATTAAAACCAGTACTTGTGATAAGAAGAGAGTGAAAATACAGAATTTGGAAACGCTTCTGAAATTAAAAGACTGGCAACTTTAAACAATTTTGTTTAAATATAGATTGCTATATCTAAACCTCATGGTAAACACAATAGATACATACACAAAAAAGATTAAGGAATATAATCAGCACAGCAGTAAAGTTGGCCATCAAACCCCAAGAGAAGAGAACACAAAAGGAAAGAAAGGAATAAAGACCTACAAAAACAAATGAGACCAATTCACAAAATGGCATTAAGGACATAGAAATCAATAATCATCTTTAAAGAAAGGTATTCCATACAAACGAAAATCAAAAGTACCAATACTCCAGTCAGACAAAGTAAACTTTCAAATAAAGACTCTTACAAGAAACAAAAATTACATAATGACCAATGGATCAATCCAAGAAGTTATAATAAATTTATATATACCCAATATAGGAGCAGCTCAATATATAAGGCAAATATTGTTGTTGTCGCTTAGTTGCTAAGTCATCTCTGACCCCATTGTGATCCCATAGAATGTAGCCTGCCAGGCTTCCCTGTCCTTTGGATGTCCCAGGCCAGAATACTGAAGTGGGTTGTTATTTCCTTCTCCAGGGGATCTTCCCAACCTAGGAATCAAACCTGCATCTCCTGCAATGGCAGACAGATTCTTTACCAATGAGCCACCAGGGAAGCCCATAATGCAAATATTAACAGCCATAAAAGGAAAAAGTCAACAGTAGCACAATAACAGTGGGGGACCTTAACCCCACACACTTGCATCATCGGACAGAATACCTAGACAGGAAATCAGTGAGAAAACACAGGCCTTCATTGATCTAATTGGTATTTATAGAGCACTCCATCCAAAAGAAGCAGAATACACTTTCTTCTCATGCACAAATGGAATATTCTTCAGGACTGGCCACATGCTGGGCCACAAACTTGACCTCAGTAACTTTGAGAAAATTTATATCATAATTTATATCATATCAATTTTTTTTCCAACCTCAACACTATGAGATTAGAAATAAACTACAAGAATGAAAACACAAAAACGTGGAAGCTAACCTATATGCTACTAAACAACCAACGGGTAACTGAATAAATCAAAGAGGAAATCAAAAAATACATAGAGACAATGAAAATGATAGCATTTAGCGTTTGGTTATCATTCAATGATAGCATTCTTTGACTGTGGCAAAAGAAGTTCTAAGAGGGAAGCTTAGAGATATACAAGATTCTTTACTGTCTGAGTCACCAGGGAAGCCCAATCTTACATCAGTGTGATAGACCACATTAACAAACTTAAGAATAGAAGTCATATGATTATCTTAATATAAGGAGAAAAGCTTTTGACAAAGTTCAGCACGCTTTTATGATGAAAACTCTCCAGAAAGTCAGCATACAAGGAACATAGTTCAATATAATAAAGTCCATTTATGGGAAACCTACAGCCAACATCATAGTCAACAATGAAAAACCAAGGCATTTCCTCTAAGATCAGGAAAAAGACAAGTGACACTCTTGCCACTTTTAGTCAACATAGTTTTGGAGGTCCTAACCATGGCAAACAGAGAAGAAAAAGAAGTAAAATGTCAATGTTTGCTGATGACCTGCTACTATACATAGAAAATTCTTAAAATGCTACCAGAGGACTACTAGAGATCACCAATGAATTTGGTGAAGTGGCAGGATACAAAATACACACACAGAAATCTGTTGCATTTCTATACACTAAAAATGAAAGATCAGAAATTAACAAAAGAACCCCATTGACCATATATATTATATGTGTGTGTGTGACACACACAACGGAATATTACTCATTTAAGCCATTATAAAGAATGAAGTAAATAAAGCTTCCCAGGTGGCTTAGTGATAAAGAATCCACCTACCAAGCAGGAGACACAGATTTGATCCCTGGATCAAGAAAATCTCCTGGAGAAGGAAACAGCAACTCACTTCGGTATTCTTGCTTGGCAAACCCCATGGACAGAGAAGCCTGGTGGGCTACCATCCCTGGGGTCACAAAAGATATGGACACAACTTAGCAACTAGGCAACAATACATCATTGCCTTTTGCAGGAACATAAATGTACCTAGAGATCATTGCAGTGAGTGAAGTAAGTCAGATAGAGTAGGACAAATATATGATATCACTTATATGCAGAATTGTAAAAAGAAAAAATGATACAAATGGACTGATGTACAAAACAGAAGCAGTCTTAAAAAACAAACTTATGGTTACTGGAAGGACAAGGTGGGGGTGGGGGGGAAAATTGGGAGTTTTAAAATAAATAACCAACAAGGAACTACTGTATAGTACAGGGAACTCTGCTCAATACTCTGTAAAATCCTAATGGGAAAATAAATTTTAAAAGGAATAGATATATGTACATGTATAACTGAATCACTTTGCTCCACATGTAAAACTAACGTTACTGAGTCCAAGCTTGCTTTGTTTGCCCCACAACAGGTCGATGAATCTGAGAGATGAGGTAAGGCAAGGAATAAGACTTTATTTGGAAATCCAGCTGACCAAGAAGACGGCAGACTAATGTCTCAGAGTAACCATATTGTCGGGGTTTTGGAAGCCAGGTTCTTTTACAGAACCAGAGACAGCAGCAATGAGGGACTCAAGTCTAAAGGTAAAGCAGAGACGGAGCGGCAGTGGGGAAGTGAAGTGAAATAGTCTTCAGTCTTCCAAAACATGTCTCCTAATGGCCAGCTGCTGAAACTGGTGTGCTTCTTTTTGTTATAGCTATTCACAGGTGGGCAGGCATCAGATTTTCTGTCTATGAGCTGAACAAAGGCACTTTGGTTTACTGTGAGGCAGAGGGGCAGGGTCCTCTGAGGCAGGCTATTATGTATTATAATAACAAAAGCAACAAAAAGGAAGTCAAAGAAACAGATTCCAACACGGAGTTAGTATTGGCTTCTCTACAACACAGTCCGATTTTACTCTTTTCTGCAACACTGAGGCCACATTGACTCCATGCTATGCTGTGCTTAGTTGCTCAATCATGTCTGATTCTTTGTGACCCCTTGGACTGTAGCCTGCCAGGTTCCTCTATCCACAGGCAAGAATACTAGAGTGGGTTGCCATTTTCTTTTCCAGAGGATCCTCCTAACCCCAGGATGGAACCTACATCTCCTGCATTGACAGGTATTCTTTAGCACTGAGCAACCTAGGAAACGCTAACTCTTAATAATATTAACCAAATAGATCAAGGTAAGATTTTGTGCCAGTCCTTCTTATAAGAAATATAAATATTCAGCAGGAAGGGTAGAGCATATGAGCATTGAAAGACGGCTTTTTAAAATAATCAAGATGTTGTCAGCTGTTGATTATAAATGAAAAACATCTTAAATGAAATCAACTCTTCAAGGAAATAATTAAACATTATAACAAACATGCGGTTTGGAAAACTACTGAGATCAGAAATCCTTGTCAGACTTGATGGCATTAACAATTCCCATGATGGCTTTCAGGTAAAGTTATATGAAGCACGTTCCATATATCACAGAACTTTAAAAATATCTTCTCTTGCCAACTTTAAAGTTCTTTCCCTTTATAGGCACTCACAAACAGATGGAGTCTCCTTGTTGAAAATAGACTTTTCCTAAATAAAATAGAGAAAGACTACAGAATGTTTACATTACCAAAAATTTTACCCAGGGTGGCACGTTAAGCCATTTACTTTACCAGCTTAGGAAGTGCTCTAGTGTTTTAATGTCTGTTCAAAATTCACTCTGAAAGTCACAAACCCATTTGTACTCCACTTACTACCAAGCTCTTTGAGTCTATTTGATCAAAGCTTACTTCCATAACCTTATGAGAAAAGGCTAATTCATGTTGTTTCTGTTTGAATTTCTATTTTCATGAGAGTAATTGAATGACAGATAACATCTGTGGATTATATTCTAATTATCAAGCTAAGTGACTTCTTATTGCATTATCCCCTATTTTGTTCAATCTTTGGAAAAGTCTACCAGGCAGAAACTAGTACTGTTCCCATTCTACAACTTGAAAACAGTCTTGATGATGATCAAGAGTTTCTCCTCTTCCAGCCATTGAAACTCACCTCCAGGATTCAAATTCCACTGGATTCTTCAGCCTGTTGGTTCATCATCCACTCAAGCAAAGGAAAATACATTTCAGCAGCACTTTCCCAAACTTTAAATCTCAATGCCTCTTGTCAGAAGGAAGACCCCACTGACTAAGTGAGTGTTCCTAACAAAGACCCACAGTAGTGGTTATTCCTGAACACTATGAATACTGTCTGCCAGGAGCTCCTTAGACACACAATCTATTTTTTCTTCTGACTTTTCTCCAGATACATTGCTCTGAATTCGCAACATTTTGCTCTGCAAGTGCTCAAAATTTATTTAAATTTAAAAGTGCAACATTCCCTTTAAACCCAGGAGGATGTGAACCATGTCCCCCTAGCCTAAAAGGGGGGGAGAGTCACTTTCTTTTTTTTCCTCTCTTGCATTTTCTTTCATATGATTTAGACATTTTAAAGATTCTCTTGAGTATATTCACAACTGCCTAGAGAAGCACCTAGAAAAGTCACAGATGTGCACATGGCCCATGATTCCTGCCCATTCCTTACACATCCTTACTTTCTAATTTGCAGGATTATGTGGTCAAAGGAGTGAAACCCAGACATGGCAGCAGTCATAGAGCCTGTGAAGGGCATGAGGCATTTCCTCCTTTTTGGGGTGAGCCTACGGAGTGCTTTCCTACCTCCTGAACAGATGATTCTGCTTTTCATTTGTGCAGCAGACAAAACTGGACTCTCTACTTCATCCAACCTACCTTCAGCTTTTGGAAGGTCGCTGATGAATCGGGAAAGGGCTCATGATTGAGGTCTACATTAAAAATTCTTTGCCCAGCCCAACTGTTTCTCCTGGTCTGCTTTCCTCCCCTCAGATATTTAACAATATTATTTCCCTCTTCACCTAAGAGCTTGAAGTGCTTCCCAGTGCACCACACTGTAAGTGAATTTTATGAAGATACTATTCACAGCATCAAATGAGCCACTTGTCATCTTGATTTTTTTCTAATGTAATCTCATCGTCATTCAGGTTTGACATTTCAGAGACTTGAACTCCAATGCACTGTTCTTCTCAAAATTGCCTGGAGACATGTGCTGAGCTGTGCTTTTCCCCGATGATTCAAGGAAGAATATTATTCTTCTTTCTTTATTGCTCCAGTCTTCCACTCTACACTTCCACAAATCACTGTAATTTATACTATCTGCACGAGGTATCCTGTGGCAACTTCTGAAATGGCCTTTAATATTATAAATCATTGTGCTATTTTGGCATAAAATGTTACTTAGGTAAATAGCCATTGTTGTGCATTTTTTCTCTAGAGAACTATTAGTCACATCGTATTGTTCAGAGAAAGTCTGGCAGGAGTCATATTTTTCTGGGTTTTTTTGGTTGTTGTTTGGTAGCTGCTATAGTTTAAAATTACACTTTAGTCCTTAATAGAGGCAATGTCTTTGAATAAAAAGCATGCACATGTGTTCATGCATTAATAAACTGTAGGTCACTAAGAGAGCTGATGTCCATTTGAATATTTTTATTAATCATTACTTTGTTACATGGTATCTGCAACAAAAACAGAACAGATTTATAGGCCATGACAAATGGATTCGTTCAAGTAAATCCCTGACTTTATTAGGTCAAATACAGAAGAGAAATAACTACCCAGAAAAAGCCAGCCAAAACACAGCTTTGGAATACAACAATTCTGATGCTTTATCATTTTCTGTGATATATCAAATTGTCCTTCAAAATCATACGTGATTCACTTTTTTGATGGGTTGGATACAAAAAAAAAAAAAAATCTAGCTGATTTTCAGAGTCTGAACTGCTGTTTCCTCTGTCAGACTACTTCAGTCAGGGTTTGATATGAGAAGAACAACTAGGAAATATATGGTATAAGGGATTTATAAAGAGGTTTGAGATTCTACAGTGACACAACCAAAATCCACCTCAACTCATTTTTCAACTTTTACTTATCTGACTTCCATTTATCCTCTAAACATTTTCCTAAAAATATTAAGAGAAACTGCCAAATAGCCATGAAATATAGTAGTACATTCAAAAGACCAGAACAACAGCATGGTTAAAAATGGCATCTGGTACCAACTCCAGGAAATCTCTTCCCAGCTTTCACTTAAATCATCATAAAAATTCCAGAAAAGACAAAGTCTACAAAGTGAAAAATTAAAAGGGACAGACAACATGATGACACAACCTGAATGAACTCTGTGGAAATTTAAAGCACTTGGAGTAAGACTGATGAGACTTTTCCTGTTGTGAGCTGAAATGTGTCCCCTAAAATGTTTAAGTCTGTTAAAACATTCAAAGAGTACAGTTTAACTGATCTAAGCAGGTTTCTTTTTTTTTTTTTTTTTTTTTTTGCTTCTTGAAGCAGGCAGTCTCCCCTCTCTGGAGTCCAGAGAACTACAAAATAAGGAACAGGGCTGTGAGCTTTTAAAAAAGAAGGCAATCAGGGAATCAGGGAAGGGCATTTGGCTTAAATTGATTGGCTGGAATTGCATATCAGACCTTATTTAGAACAAAGAAATCATTACAGGTTCTTGGCAGTTGGGGTTTCCCTGGCTGGACACACTGTGTTTCTGGTTGAGGGAAGTATTTACAGGAATATGATGTCTAAGTTTCAGCTTGCTGACATGGCATCCCACCAGGAGTGGCTCCATCTTGGGCCTAGAAATTTATTTCAAGAAGTTTTAATTCCCAGTACCTCAAAATATAGATTTATTTGTTAATGGAGTCTTTACAGAGATAATCCAGTTAAAATGAGGTCATTAGAGTGGGCCTTACTCTAGTGTGACAGGTGCCCTCATGAAAAGGGGGCGATTTGGACATTCACAGATGGGAAGCCATGTGAAAACAATGCAAGGTGACTGGAGTGATACATGAATAAGCCAAGGAATTCCAGCGATTGCCAGGAAACACCAGAAGCTAGAAGAGGCATGGAAGGATTCTCCTCCAGAGACTTCAGAGAGAGGACAGACCTGCTAACACCTTGGCTTCTGATTTTAATCTCAAGAGTTGCGAGACGACAATTTTTTCTTGTTTTATGCCGCCTAGTTTTTTTTTTTTGGTGCTTTGTTACAACAGCCTCGGGAAACTAACACACTAACAATGCTTCCTCATGTGGCATCATTCACAGTATGGTCCTATGCCAGCTCTTTTCACGTATTCTTCACCCTCTTCAAGTTGGTGTGTAAATTGTATTAAAAATCCCCATGATGGATACCCATCCTCCGCCTTGCAAATTCCTTCAGATTTGCCTTGTATGGATGGCTCTAAAAATTCTTGTTCATCCATTTCATCCACTATTCCTTCCATTCCTGAACTGGTTCCCACCCTCAGTTTGGCCCCTTTCACAGGTGGCTCACTTCTGGATTTTGTCCTTCACTGCCGCTCTTGAGAGCAGGCCACAGAGTGTGGCCCACAGTTCAGAGTAAGAACCACAGCACCTGCACCATCACCTCTTCTTATTGCCCCTCACCTGGTTCACAGCCAACTTTGAAAATACTAGAATCAGGTAATAGAAAGACCGGTGAGAATATTTCTAGATAACTGAACTGAAACTTTAAAGCATCAAAACATTCTACAAAAGTAACAGAAGCTGATAAATAGATTTTCTGGCTTGGTGATTCAAGATTATCAACAAGAACATCAACTTTTATACTAGAGTACTATAATAGTGCCTTTGGAATTTGTTAAGTTGTTAAGTTTGGCAGACTATTACATATCTGTTTTTTTTTTTTAATTTTGGAGAATTCTTCCCAGTTTTAACATGGTTAAAGTTATTTCTGTTAATGTGGCAGTATCTTTCCTTCTAATTTGTTCCTTCTAACCAGCACTGTCCAAGGATATCAGTTAAACTGGTTCATAGAATTGTATTTATGAACATGGAGATGATCTACCAGAATCTTCCTTCAAGGGATGACGTGTTGCCCTAGCAACAGGTTAGTCTCAACTAAAGAAAAATCTGCATTCAGAAGGTACCTCCTTCCCAGGGGAGCTTGTACCCAATAACCAACCCATATATATATATATATATATAGGCTTCCCTGGTGACTCGGTAAATAATCCGCCTACACTGCAGGAGACCAGGTTCGATCCCTGGGTAGGGAAGATCTCCTGGAGAAGGGAATGGCTACTCACTCCAGTATTCTTGCCTGGAGAATTCCATGGATAAAGGAGCCTGGCAGGCAACAGTCCCTGGGGTTGCAAAAACTTGGACATCTGAGTGACTTTTTTACTTTTCATATTTATATACATATGTGTATAAGAGAGAGAGATGATATATCATCATTTCAGATGATTAATTGGTTATTTAAGCAAAATTTGCCTAAATATCCTAAAATCTCACCACAATTCTTGCTGTATTTCATTGTATATGATGAAACTTACCTTTTCAAAGTATTACTATTTGTGTTTTGAACATACCACATTGATTAACAGATTTTATTTTGAAGTTTTTAGTTATTAATGATTTTCACTATAATTATATAAATGCATTTGTTTTTATTAAATAATAATTAAAATTACTCTTGATTTAACTGGCAATTTAATTAAAAGAAACTTCATCACAATTGGAGTTTTGTATTAGGTGCTTCTTAGCAAACACAATTCATTTAGATAATTTTCTATTATATCTTTACTGCTTGTAATTCAGGTTACGGATTCACCCTTAAATCTGAGTGTATCCCTTCTTGGGCAATTAAAATGCATTGTTAACTGAACTTGCTGTCTCTACTTAGCTGTGCTGTGGCTTCACAAAGGAATGAAGGAAGCATCTTGGCACCCATCACTATTATCATATTGTAATGCAGATATTTTGAAATAACCTACACTGCTAATATTTTTCTTAGGCAGTGACCTGCTAGAAAAAATCACTTCCTTTAAAAGGTCTGCACACAATGTTTGTAATTTGGCCTTAGAGTTTCTTGATCATGATGATGACAATAATGATGGTCAAAGTATTTTGAGAGAGCTACACAGGAAAGCAAAAATAAGTAGGGCTGTATCTGCATCAATCATTGCTAAGGATATATTAGCAACTCATGGATTATTTAAAAATCTTAAAAAGATTCTCAGTGCTTTACTCACTAATTTCACATTAAATTATACTTATTGGACTGATACCAAGTTTAAGACATGCTTTGAGATCCAAATTTAGAATGTCATATCTATTTTTAAGTTTTAAAAGCAGATGCTCTAGGGAAAATATCATAAAGTTTCTTTAAAGAAAAAATATACCCCAGTACAATCTTGACTAAACATTGAAAAAGACTGTCAAGCTGAACAGTTGACTGATGATAACCCTAGTTGAGATGTCCATTCTTAGCGATATTTTCAAAAGCATCAAAGCCATTCCTTAGTCTCCTGATAAATTGTCAAATCTGCCTGGAATTGCTGTTAGCCATATCTGCCTAATCATGGAAAGCTAAAAAAACAAAAACACAACCAATAAACTTTGGCCTTTGAATCTGAGTTCCCATCAAAGAGAAGTTGTTGTGTTTTTTTTTTTTTCTTTCCTAAGAGTGTTTACCTTTTAGGGAATTGCCTGAATTACATGCTCTACAATCAAAGCAAATTTCAGAATGAGTTCAAGCCATTAGAATGAATATCTGAAACAACTAAGAAGTCAAACAAAATACTATTTTAAGTTAAAAACTCCTCAGACTTCTAGTTTTAGAATCACTACTTATGGATCAATTGATTTAAGAGTCACTTTAAAACTTTTCAGTCCTAGAATATCTTGAGAATAAAGATGTAACTATGAAGTAATGAAATTTGAATAGAAACTATACAGAGGGTAAACTACCAACTCTGACAGATAATTTTCTTTTTTCAGTTCAATTCAAGAAGCAGGACAGCATAAGAGTTCCAAAGTAAGGAGAATAGTCATTGGAAGTCTTACCTATTAAGTGACATAGAGGAACCCTGAAACTTGCAAAATAGGCAGGCACAAGGGAATGAGGGCCCAGACAAGAGTCTACACAACAAGGATCCAAGCAGGTCAGAGAAAATGTTAATCAGTATAGCTCAACAGAAGCCTAAATTGAACTCAAAACTTCTCAAAGAACTTATTTATAACCAGGTCTGCACTGGTCTCTGAGTACTTAATGCCAGCCCAGCTAGGGAAGGTTACACACTAACGTGATTCCTGACCCTCTGTGAAAATGCAATACTGAAAAAGATTTGATTTGATGATACAATCTGTGGCTACTGCTGGAATAAGTGAAAAATCCCAAGAAAGTGATAGTTCTAATTACCTCTGAGTATCAGCTGCATCCATCACGTTAACTCTGTGTACTCTCTTCTTGCGTGTCTTTGACAGCGTTTGCAACACACAGTTCTGATCTTGGAAGACAGAAAAGCTGTCCTCTAACTCCATACAATATTATTCACATAGGAAGAAATGGTTAGGAATAAATTTGTTAAGATAAAGATGCTATAATAATGGGTGGTTAGCCCTGCCCCCAAAGAATCTTAAGCCAAATACTCTATTTATTTTCCTCATAGGTGAATATAAACTTAAAGATGCATCAGTAAGTATCTGCGTTTTCAGAATAATGCAGTTTAATAGAAGATTTAACATCACTCTTTCCCACCAATAATCCTGGCCTCTGTTAATATGTGTGCCTTTAAAAATTATAATGATACAACTTTTATGCAAAAAAATGGGGAAAGTCAAATTGTGAGTGAGTATTCAAGTAACCATTAACTACTTCTTCTTAAATGCATGAGTGTGTGTTAATCCCACAATTACAATAGTTGTTTAGGTGATCTGATTCTTTATGTCAAAAATTGAACTGCTGAAGTAAACACCCCTAAGGAAGAAGTGATAGTGAATTTACAATCCTCTCATTAATTTAAAATTGAAAACAGGTTAGGTCCTTGATATTATTAGGGTAGGGCATGGCTGTGAAATTGAGTTGTGGTATAAATTAGACCAAATGATTTACCCAGTTATTAACCGAAATCAGACAATTGGTAGATATAAAAGTACACAAACAACATCAGAAAAAAGTCAAAAGCAGATAAGCAATGGGGAAAAAGCTAGTATTGAAGTCAAGAGAACAAATTTCACTGCAACCAAAAAAAAAATACCAAGTGAAAGTGAATGTTGCTCAGTCGTGTCCAACTCTTTGTGCCTCCATGGCCTATATAGTCCATGGAATTCTCCAGGCCAGAGTACTGGAGTGGGTAGCCTCTCCTTATCCAAGTCAGGAACAAAAAGGGCCACAGGAAAAATGTAGAATGCTGGTTTGTCTTCCAGGAGAAGAGCCAGTGTGACGTGATGAGGACAGACAATGTCCTTTATGTTCAGAGGACTAAGCCTAATTGGACAAATCCACTCTTTTGCTGAAGAATTCCTATAGGACAAGACAATCATCTCCAATCCTTTAAGGACAGTTATAGAATAAACACAAGAATAGAGTTATACAGTAAATAGAGGAATTTGGATTAGAAGTTGGATTTCTTGGATTTCAGTCACTTTCTCTCGTGGTAGACTTCTAATGTTCAAAGTTAGAAAAAAAATTCCCATTGATTTTTTTTTCCCCTTCTGCTGGCTGAGAAAAGATATATTTAATCTCCTACAAATTCTTCTCAAATATAGGACTGTCTTCAGTCCAATATCAAATATAATGCAGAACACAAATAAGATACTTAACAAAAAGAGGCAGAAAGTTGAAAACATTTCTTCTAAAAACAGGAAAAAGATAAAGATGCCCACTCTTGGCACTTTCATTTCACATACTATTGGAAGCAGTGGCCACAGCACTTAGACAAGAAAAATAAATGAAAGGAATCTGAATTGTAAACAAAAAGGTTAAGCTATACTCATGTGAATTGTCTGCAGATAACATAATACTATATTATACAGAGAAAGTCATAAATACACTAAATAAATAGGTGAAAGACTTACACTTTGAAAATTATAAAATAGTGATGAAAGAAAATGAAGATGACATAGCAGACAGAAAAATACATTGTGCTGATGGATTGGAAGAGTTAGTATTGTTAAAATGATCATACCACCCAAGGCAATCTTCAGATTCAATGCAGTCCCTGTCAAAATACCAGTCATGTTTTCACAGAAGTACTACAAATAGTTCTAAAATTTGTATAGAAACACTAAAGACCCCAAATAAAAAAAGCAATCTTGAGAAAGAAGAACAAAGCTGTAGGTATCACACTCCCAGATTCCAAACTATACTACAAAGCTACAGTAATCAAAACAGAATATCTCTGGCACAAGCAAACACACAGATCATTGGAATAAAATAGGGAGCTCAGAAATAAACCCACATTTATATAGTTAATTAATCTACAACATAGATGGCAATGGGGAAAAGAGTTTCTTCAGTAGATGATTCTGGGAAAACTGACTAGTCCTTCAAAAGAATAGAACTCGATTACTTTCTCACACCATATATAAAAACAAACTCAAAATGGGTTAAAGACTTAAAAATATAAAGGGTTAAAGACCTGAAACATAAAATCCATATACAAAAACATAGTCAATACACTCTTTGACATTGATCTTAGCAATATTTTGAGGGATATTTCCTCAGGCAGAAGAAACAAAAGCAAAAATAAGCAAAAGGGATTACATCTAACTAAAGATGCTTTTCAGAGCAAAGGAAACTATCAGGAAAACAAAAAGCTTAATGAATGGAAGAAGATATTTGCAAACAATATATGGGACAATGAGCTAATATCCAAAATACACAAAGGACTCTTACAACTCAATATCAAAAAGAAAATTGATTTAAAAATGGCCTGAAGAGATGAATAATTGTTTTCCGAAGAATACATATAAATGGCCAACAGGCACATGAAAAGATGCTTGATATCAAGCAATCATCATGGAACTCCAAATCAAAGCTACAGTGAGGTATTATGTCACATCTGTGAGAGTGGATATCATCAAAATGACAACTAATAAAAAGTGTTGGTGAGGCTGTAGAGGAAAGAGAATCCTCATATACTCTTGGTATGAATGCAAATTGGTTCAACCATTACGGAAAATAGTATGAAGTTTTCTCAAAAAATTAATAATACAACTTCCATATAACCCATCAATTTCATGTCTGGGTATTTAACCAAAGGAAATATCAATGCTAATTGAACAAGATATATGCAACCTTATGTTTATTTCAGTATTATTTATAGTTTTGAGATATAAAAGCAACTTGAAGTTTTTGCTCAGTCGTATCCAACTCTTTGCAACCCCATGAATTGTAGCCTACCAGGCTCCTCCCTCCATGGGATTCTCCAGGCAAGAATATTGAAGTGGGTTGCCATATCCTTCTCCAGGGGATCTTCCCAACCCAGGGATCGAACCTGGGCCTCCTGCATTCCAGGCAGACGCTTTAACCTCTGAGCCACCAGGGAACTTAGCTATCTATTAATAGATGAATGGATAAAGAAGATGTGGTGTGTACATATATATATGTATATATGTTCTTTATTCATATATATATATATATAAAATGCTCAATGAAATATTACTTGGTCATAAAAAATGAAATCTTACATTTGTGACAGCATGGATGAATCTAAAGAGAAGTGAAATAAGTGAGACAGAGAAAGACAAGCACTATATGGTCTCACTTACATGTGAAATCTAAACAAACTAATCAAAACAAAAGCAGACTATAGGTAGAACAATAGGAGCAGTTCAGAGGGAAAGGGGGTGGATGGTGCATGAAATACATGAAGGCAATTGAGGCACAGACCTCCAGTCATATAATAAATAAGTCACAAGGATGTAATATATAGCATAAGAAGCATACTCAATAATTTTACAATAGCTTTGTATAGGGACAGATGGCTGCTAGACTCATCACAGTGATCATCCCATAATGTACGCACATGTCATCTCTGAAAGACATAGTATACCTGAAAATTACACCATACTATTGTATGTCACATATGTTTCAACTGAAAAAAGAGGCAAAATGTTAAATGAATATAGGCATTTGCTAAAGAGAATCAAAGAGAAAAATAAAAGACCTGAATTTAGTCTCAGAAAAAGGCCTGAGATATAAATACATAACACGTTTTCTAGAAAACTGAGTGAGAGAAGCAAACGAGACCATTTACGTGCTAACCTAAGGTGCAGAGTCCTGCTCATCAAAAACTATTCAATTTCTTGCTGTTATAACCTTCATTACAACAAGAAAAGAGCAGAAGCACACTCAAAATCACTTTTTTTAAGAACTCAGTTGTCAGTAGAATGTTAGAGTATTTTGACCAGAAGTTTTAAAAAACAACTTTTTTAGAATAAGATTCTTTCTTTCTGATTTTGAGTTCAAAAAGAAGTTGGCTGTCTAAATTTCAGAGCAAACTGAGACAAGTTGTGCAAATTTCAAAACATGTTGAAACTTTTCACAGAAAAGTGAGGGATCTTTTTAGAGCTGTTTTCCTCTGTGAAGATATTTGGTGAGAATGTGTGCCATGACTCCAGGGGAAAACAGGGAAAATCTGCTTCCAAATGAAGAATTCTAGTCTCTCTCCCATTCCCCAAACACAGTCACGTCCAGAGCACGCAGTCTTTTTGACATCTCCTCTGCCTTTGTTATTGCCTGGGGTAGAAGCATCTATTTAAACACAGATCCAGCTTGTCTTTGCCTCAGACTTAGTCCCCTGGGCAACAGAAACTCCAGCTGACTTTCACTAGGGCATGTTCACCAAACACCTACTTTGGGTAATATTACACACATGAAGTTCCACCCTGGAGGCAAATATGGAAGCTGGGAGATATCCCCCAGATGATTTGTCCCCAAAAGACCGTGACTGCTTCTTTCTCACAGAAGTTCTTTTCTCATTGTTCCTGTCAACAGTAAGCAGCTCCTCCTTTTGCTAGGGTCATTAGGACTCATATCATTTGGGTAGAAGGATAGCCTAATTCCAAGCAGTCAAACCCAACCAAGTAAAGCTGGTGTGTCTGGTTGTTACTGTACATTTGGGGGGAATTAATAAATTGCGAGGGGGCCTTTCATTTAAGTATTTTCATTGCCTCAACTCCCAACTGTTGGTGTAAATCATGCCATTCTGTTTTCCATGGCTGGACATTTGTAGTTCAATTACCATATTCTAGGCAGGACCCACAATACTCTCCTAAGAGTAGGAATAACAACCAGTCATATCAGCATAAATCATAACACTCAAGTCAGTGGCTTTATTCCAATGCTATTCATCAGGAAGAGAATAGGTGTTCTGTATTTCTAGAATATAAGTGCAAATACTCTGAGAGATTTTGGCCTGAGCTGTCCCTTTGACCACTACCCCCATTAATTCCTTCTGTTCTAAAGTGAGCAGCCATATTTAGTTACAGTTACAGTAACTAAAGCCTTCAACTCTTAGTGACAATAGTCCTACAATCTTTTCATGGACAGCTGACTTTTGAACAGGAAGGCGTCAGGGGTGCCTACTTTTCACGAGGTCAAAAGTCTCCATAAAATTTTACAGAAAGTAAACTTTCTCAGACGTATTCGACTCTTTGTGACCCCACGGACTGTAGCCCACCAGGCTCCTCTGACCAGGCAAGAGTACTGGAGTGGGTTGTCATTTCCTTCTCCAGGAGATCTCCCTGACCCAGGGATTGAACCTGAAACTCCCACATTGCAGGCAAACAATGAGCCACCTTCTGAGCCACCAGGGAAGCAAAATTTTGCCGATGGTCTTCAAAATCCAAAGTTCTGTATCTGCTTATTCAACCAACTGCAAATTATATAGTACCGTAGTATTTGCTGAAGATAAAAAAACCACATGTATAAGCTGATGCAACCACTTCAAGCTAAGTGTTTTTCAAGAGTCAACTTTAATTTGCATGCATCTTACACAGCTCTTTAAGTAGGACTGATAAAATAGTAAGTGATTTTGGCTAAATGAAAACTCCCATGTCATAGACACAGGACAGAAAAGAACATGGGAAAAGAAAGTGAGTGTGTGATGTACATAATAAAGAATATCATTAGAGTCCTTGCACAAGTTTAATACAAATGAATAAGGGGAAAGGTAAACATGTGAGAACAGAAACACTTTCCAATTGACCGTGAACATAAGATCATTAGCATTATGATGACAGCACAGGAACATTTCTCAGTCAGCACTTCCTAGGTCTCTCCCTCACACTCCAAAATCACATGTGCTTAAGGCTGCGTCCAGAGAACTTACCACATTTCATCATCTGTATGGCTTAAGTAAGTTGGGAATGGACATGGAAGCCATATAAAATTAATGTGCTAGTTGGCTAAATGACTACAATTGTGGGAAGGAATGTGCTTTGCTAGATACAAATGAATAAGAATGCAACATGGTTATTGTTCAAAATCAGTTTTCTTCATAGCAGATAACTCCATTTTCAGATAAAGTTCTGAGTTGCTACAGAAAATTTCCAGATTTATGCCGTAAATGGCTGATGTATTTACATTGATCTTGTGTAATGTGAACAGGGAAATTCCTGAATTTGAATTCACAATTTGCTTATGTGGATCAATAAAAAAGACTGTAAGAATCTTTTAAAAGTACATTTAATTCAAAATGATGGTGTAGCATGCCCACTATTACTCATCAGTCCACTCATTTGTTTCAAAATCCCTGCATTAAGCCTCCATGATACACTTCTTATGACCAATCAACACTGTCCCCTTACCTGTTATTCCTTCCACATGTAAAAATCTCTCCTCCCTTTCAATATGGAACCCAAGCATCATCTTCTCTGCTTGACACACTCACTCTCTTCCTTCCCAGATAGGTGCTCCCTCATTAAACCTTCATGACATCTGCACAAAAACCCAACACAGAGCCTATGCTATTTCATCTTACATATTATCCTTCCACTCCTGGACTGATTCCTCCTTAGCACTGGGACGTTGTCATCATCGAGTGTTTATTCAACCTTGTACCTACAGGGCCAAGTGTAATGACTGAGACACATTAAAAACTCCATAAATGTCTACTGAATGATCAACTGATTGATTAACTGATTGAATGTTAGGAAGTAGGAGTCTAAGTTAATCATTCAGCTGCTTTGGATTAAATTTAATCTTTCTCTTGTCTATTTTCAGCTGACAGAAATAAATAGAAGAAAGGCAGCAGCTGTAGAAATTCTGTAGAAAAATATCATTCTTCTCCTTATCTAATACATTATCCTCCTAAATTTTTTCCCGTAAAGACTGCTAAATTTTTTTTCTATAAGGATTAATTTACAGGTAAATTAAGTATTTTTTGGAGTTTTATTAGATAATCATTATCTTCTTCACTTTTCAAAGAACCTGATGTAGGTGTTTATTTACTCCTATTTATGCAGTCATGACTTCTTAATATGTCAGTAAAACCACAAATATATTGTCAGCAGGATTCTTCATTATCGGCAATATAAATAAATTCTAATTTAAAATAAAAAGGGTTGATGGAGAGAGTATTAGGCTCGCAGAACTTGCTAGAGTCTGGCGGCTCGCAGTGGGAGAAGGGGCGGAGCCAAAGGGCTGCAGAGAACAGGCCACAGAAACCAAAGGAGCCAACCAACCTTGACCGTAAACATTCCGGTAATGGCTTTGTTACTATTCAACCACGCCTCCCATCCACGGCATCCCTTACTACTAAGAGTACATTCAAGTTCTCCGGGTGATCATCGGACCAGGCTTAAGTTCTCGAGCCCCTCACCTAGCAGGGAAAAGGAGGTCCTCAATACTTCTGGTTTCACAGGACGAGGTTGTTACCACTGTCACCACCCCCCAAACCTGTGTCTGATGGAAGAGAGGCAACCCCACAAAATGGCAGGGTGCCATTAGGAAAGGAAATTGGTGTCATCCAGCCAGAAAAGTTATAACTATTCCTCATGAATATGTTTTGTATTACATGCAAAGTCATCTTCGAACAAAAGTCAGGATGTGGAAGATGAGCCAGAGGTGAATCCTGCCATCTCAGAGGAACTAGTTGCTTTGGAATCTCGCTGTATCTCTATAGCCTGGAAAAACTGAACTAAATGCAGCTTCACATGGTTCAACCTCAAATTTAGGCTCTCTGTTGTTATTCGGTTGCCAGGCAGCGTCTGACTCTCCGATCTCTTGGACTGTAGTACACCAGGCTTCTCTGTCCTTCACTATCTCCTAGAATTTTCTCAAGTTCATATCCATTGAGTCAGTGATACTATCTAAGCATCTCATCCTCTACCAGCCCCTTCTCCTTTTGTTTTCAATCTTTCCCAGCATCAGGGTCCTTTCTAATGAGTCTGCTCTTAGCATCAGGTGGGCAAAGGATTGGAGCTTCAGCTCCAGCAGCAGTCTTTCTAGTGAATATTCAGACTTGATTTCCTTTAGGATTGACCAGTTTGATCTCCCTGCAGTCCAAGGAAGTTTCAAGAGTTTTCTCCAGCACCACAATTTTGAAGCATCAGTTCTTTGGTGCTCATTTATTAGGGCTTCCCTGGTGGCTCAGTGGTAAGACTCTGCCTACAATGCAGGAGACACAGGTTTGACCCCTGGGTTGAGAATATCCCCTGGTACTCTTGCAAATAAATGGAGGATCCTGGCAGGCTATGGTCCATGAGGTCACAAGAGATGGACATGACTTAGTTACTAAACGGCAACAACTGCCTTCTTTATGATCCAACTCTCACATCTGTGCATGACTACTAGATTAACCACAGTTTTGACTGTATGGACCTTTGTCAACAAAGTGGTGTCTCTGCTTTTTATTTTTTATTTATTTTTTAATTGAAGGATAATTGCTTTACAGAATTTTGTTGTTTTCTGTCAAACATCAATATGATGTCTCAGTGTGTTATAACTTTTCTTCCAAGGAGCAAGTGCCTTTTAATTTCATTCCCGCAGCCACTGACCACAGTGATTTTAGAGCCCAAAGAAATAAATTCTGTCACTGCTTCCTTTTTTATCCCCTTCTCTTTGCCATGAAGTGATGGGACCAGATGCCACGATCTTAGTTTTTTCAATGTTGAGTTTCAAGCCAGCCTTTTCACTCTCCTCTTTCACCCTCATCAAGAGGTTTAGTTCCTCTTCACTTTCTGTCATTAGAGTGGTGTCATCTGCATATTGGAGACTGTTGATATTCCTCCTGGCAATCTTGATTCTAGCTTGTGATTCATCCAACCCAGCATTTCACATGCAAAGTTCACATATATTCTGCAGAGAAGTTAACTAAGCAGGGTGATGATATAGAGCCTTGATTGTACTCGTTTCCCAGTTTTGAACCAGTCAGCTGATCCATGTCCAGTTCAACTGCTGCTTCTTGACCCACAAACACATTTCTCAGAAACAGGTAAGATGATCTGGTATTCCCATCTCTTGAAGAATTTTCCACAGTTTGTTGTGATCCACACAGTCAAAGGCTTTAGTGTAGTCAATGAAGCAGAAATAAGTGTTTTTCTAGAACACCTTTGCTTGGCAGTTTGATCTCTGATCCCTCTGTGTCTTTGAAACCCAGTTTGTGCATCTGGAATTTCTTCATTCATATACTGCTGAAGCCTAATTTGAAGGATTTTGTGCATAACCTTGCTAGCAGGTGCACTGGCCTCTGTTTATTCCAAGTATTCACATTTCTTTCTTTTACCTTTTTCTGTGGCATCTACAGACTCAGAACAGAATAATTTTATTGCATGTTTTATATATGATATTATTAAAATGAGTACTTTTTAATGAGTGCAAATAAACATGGAGAACAGAAAGCAGACTATCTGGGCAATGGGAATTAACCTAAGGGAAATTTTTCTATGATTACTATACAGCAAACTGAATGGCTTTCAAAGGCAATTATGCAAAATATTGTGCTAGATACTCAAGTTGGATTAATATATCCAGAACAGTAAGAGGGTAATTTTATTTTCAAGAAAGTACATAAATAGAGCAAAATCTGAGATTCCAAACCAGAGAAGTACTGCATTGTATAAAAGATCAGCAACCTTCTGAATTACGTACCAAAATTTAAAGCCCTACCCTCTGGTTCTTTGGGATCATGGATAACATGGTTACCATGCCAACCAGTTGAAACAATGTTTCCATGACAACTCAAATGCTGAGTAGTAAAAGGGTGTTATTTTTCCAATTCTCTCCTTGAGATAGCTCTCACATGCAGTGAACCTTATCAAGTATGGTAAAGTGGTGCTTGACAATGCCTGTCCACCCCCTCCAACCTCAGTTGCTGAGACCTGATCAGTCTGATTCTAATTTAGTTGGATGGATATACTCTATTCTGTGAAACTCTAATGTGATTCAATGCCAGAGTCACTGAGCTACAGAGTACCCTTGTGACTCGGAAGAGTTAATACAACTTCTCACATACCCAATTTATTCTCAGAAATTTTGAAAATGGGGAAAGGATAGCTTGTTTATTAAAATTTTACATATTTATGCATTTGGCTGCAAATATATTAAAGTGCAGAATTTTTTTTTCAATATTTTAAGGGCGAAATTTGAATCTGTGTCGGGAATCCCTAAGACTACATCCAGACTCAATGATACACTAGAAACATCACCAGACTCAAAAACTCTGTTAAACTCACATTTATGGTCTATTATTACAAAAGATACTGTTTAAATTCAGCAAAGAGAAAAGGTTTTTATGAGGCAAACTCCAGGAGAAACAAGATACAAATTTTTAGGTGTCCTTATCAGTGGAGTTGCATGGATACATTTAACTGCTGAGCAACAATATGTGACAGCCTGTGCCAAATATTGCCAACCAGGGAAGTCCACAGAGCCTTGGAGTCCAGGGTTTGTAGTGGGGGCTCAGTAACACAGGCAAGCAGTGCCTGCTTATGTGACTGACTTCAGCTACTCTAGCCCTAGAGAGCAAAACAAATGTTCACCATAAATCCTTTTGTGAGCATAATTTCTCTGATCAAACTGGTACCTCATGGATTACAGCCTCAGGCACACAAAAACACTCTTACCAGGTAAGCATTCCAAGGACTCAGAGCTTATCTCCCAAGAGCTGGCCAAGGGTCAGTCCTGAAGACAATCTTTTCTCAGGAGTATGCAGGATTTGAGCAACTCTGTCCTGCTGAGTTAACCCTTCCATGCATAGCAGATTGCTCATCGTTATATAAAATCTATTTCCTTTTCTTATACTGTAATAACTTAGCTGAGCACAGGGCAAGACAAATAACATTTCCCATCTTTTCTTTCAGCTAATCATGACTATGTAACCAAGTTCTAGAAGAACAGATTCTGTGAAAATCACAGCACACGGCTGAAAAGGAAATTGCTTTTCCTGGACTTCCCTTGTTGGCTCATTCTGCGGGAAAGATGGTGGTTATGCAACTCAGCTTCAACCTATGACCCAGAAATTCTGCATCTGACAGTATATCCCAAGAAATTCTCACACACGTCCATAAGGGGACATTTACAAAGATGTTTATCAAGCATTGCTTGTCACAACAGCATTTTGGAAACAATCAAGTTGTCTATCAATGGAAGAACAGATAAGCAAAATGTGGTGGATTCCTACCAATCAGGTTAATGCTCAAAATATGTAACAAAGGCGGCGGCATCAGTCCCAGCCAGTCAAAATGAACACCAGCCTTGGCACTGCACCAGGGTCTTGGAGACCCCCATCTCCCCACCCCCCAAAAAAGCACTTGGTATTATCCCTGTCGGAGAAGGCAATGGCAAGCCACTCCAGTACTCTTGCCTAGAAAATCCAATGGATGGAGGAGCCTGGTAGGCTGCAGTCCATGGGGTCGCTAAGGGTCGGACACGACTAAGGGACTTCACTTTCACTTTTCACTTTCACACATTGGAGAAGGAAATGGCAACCCACTCCAGTGTTCTTGCCTGGAGAATCCCAGGGACGGGGGAGCCTGGTGGGCTTCTGTCTATGGGGTCACACAGAGTCGGACATGACTGAAGTGACTTAGCAGCAGCAGCAGCAGCAGCATTATCCCTGTAGATGCTGGATTGTGGAGAGAGCAAGAGATATAGCAGAGGAGCCCTCAGGAGACTCTAAGTAGAGACTGCTCATCAGTCCATGTTAAGGCATTTCTGTGCTTTAACAGGGTTTTCCCCAATGGCTCAGTGAGTAAAGAATCCGCCTGCAGTGCAGGAGGAACAGGAGACGCGGGTTTGATCCCTGGAGAAGAAAATGGCAACCCACTCCAGTACTCTTGCCTGAAAAATCCCATGGACAGAAGAGCCTGGAGAGCTACAGTCCATGGGGCCACAAAGAGTCAGACGTGACTGAGTGACTAAGCACATATTTTAACAACTTGTGTAACCATACATTTGCATACTGACTGAAAAACAGCCCTCTGTGGAATACTAAGTATGAGTTAGCGCAAGTTGCTACATGTCCACGCAAAACTATATATGAAGAAAATAACAAACAAAATGGGATGTATAGCAGAATATCATTTAAATTTAATATATTTGCACACAAAAAACTGCAAGTATTTTGTAGTTCATTTCAGTTCAGTTCAGTTCAGTTGCTCAGTCGTGTCCAACTCTTTGTGACCCCATGAATCACAGCACGCCAGGCCTCCCTGTCCATCACCAACTCCCGGAGTTCACTCAAACCCATGTCCACAGAGTCGGTGATGCCATCCAGCCATCTCATTCTCGGTCGTCCCCTTCTCCTCCCGCCCCCAACCTTCCCAGCATCAGAGTCTTTTCCAGTGAGTCAACTCGTCGCATGAGGTGGCCAAAGTATTGGAGTTTCAGCTTTAGCATCAGTCCTTCCAATGAACACCCAGGATCGATCTCCCTTAGAATGGACTGGTTGGATCTTGCAGTACAAGGGACTCTCAAGAGTCTTCTCCAGCACCACAGTTCAAAAGCATCAATTCTTCGGCGATCAGCTTTCTTCACAGTCCAACACTCACATCCATACATGACCACGGGAAAAACTATAGCCTTGACTAGACGGACCTTTGTTGGCAAAGTAATGTCTCTGCTTTTTAATATATTATTAAGGTTGATCATAACTTTCCTTCCAAGGAGTAAGCGTCTTTTAATTTCATGGCTGCAGTCAGCATCTGCAGTGATTTTGGAGCCCAAAAATATAAAGTCTGACACTGTTTCCACTTTTTTACGGCGGCGCAGACACAGGAGGTGCTGGCCCCGGTGCAACCGACCAGGCAAAGAGGCGCGGCCGTGAGGAGCTACCCCACGCCTGAGGCCAGGGCCAGGGGCCTAAAGGAGCTACCCCACGTCCAATAGGCGGTGGCTGCGCGGGCGCAGGAGGGCCGAGAGGAGCTACTCCATTTTCAAGGTCAGGAGGGGCGGCCTTGAGGAGATACCCCCCATCCAAGCTAGGGTACAGTGGCTGCACTTGGCTCGAGCGGCTGTGAAGAGATTTTCCACGACCAAGGTAAGAGAAACCCAAATAAGACGGTAGGTATTGGGAGGGGGCATCAGAGGGCAGACAAACTGAAATCATAATCACAGGAAACTAGCCGATCTGATCACATGGACCACAGCCCAATGTGGTCCCCTGGAGAAGGGAATGGCAAACCACTTCAGTATACTTGCCTTGAGAACCCCATGAACAGTAACAAAGGCAAAATGATAGGATTCTGAATGAGGAATTCCCCAGGTTGGTAGGTGCCCAGTATGCTACTGGTGATCAGTGGAGAAGTAACTCTAGAAGGAATGAAGGGATGGAGCAAAAGCAAAACCAATACCCAGCTGTGGATGTGACCAGTGATAGAAGCAAGGTCCGGTGCTGTAAAGAGCAATATTGCATAGGAACCTGGAATGTTAGGTCCATGAATCAAGGCAAATTGCAAGTGGTCAAACAGGAGATGGCAAGAGTGAACGTCGACATTCTAGGAATCAGTGAATTAAAATGGACTGGAATGGGTGAATTTAACTTGGATGACCATTATATCTACTACTGTGGGCAGGAGTCCCTTAGAAGAAATGGAGTAGCCATCATGGTCAACAAAAGAGTCCGAAATGCAGTACTAGGATGCAATCTTAAAAACGACAGAATGATTTCTGTTCGTTTCCGAGGCAAACCATTCAATATTACAGTAATCCAGACCTATGCCCCAACCAGTAACGCTGAAGAAGCCGAAGATGAACAGTTCTATGAAGACCTACAAGACCTTTTAGAACTAACACCCAAAAATATTTTGTAAGGGAATGACAAAATGGAATGGGGATGAAGGGAAGCAAATGAACAAGTGGGAGTCTTGTGTGGATCAAAAATGATAAGGTCCAAAATATTCCATTTACAACCAAACCATCTCTGAGTCTAGCCAAATATAGTTAGGCTGTTGCTACAATTTTTTTGTATGTTAATAAACTTATGCAGAAGAAAATAACTGCATCAGAAATAAACTCTTGATAACTTGCTTTGTTTCTACAAAAAAAAGAATGTTTTCAAAATTCAGCTCATAGGAGGGAGATGGCTTATTAAGGAATCTGAGAAGGAAACACAAAAAAGATGGGATGTTGGAAGAGCCTTTAGAGATAAATAAGATCTCAACTGCCATAGATTGGGGAAGACAATTTCTGACAAAGAAAAATAAGCAAAGCAAGAGGATGGAAAATCCTGAGATGAGAAGGGGAAATAAAATGAGAAATCCCGTAAGCAGCATGAAACAGAAACGCGAGAAAGGCAACCATGGAAAGAGCTGGGTGAGAGCTGGAAGGGCTGTGGGTGCTAAGTGAGGAAGTTTAGAAGAAAGTGAGACAGTTGAATTTTGTTGTTGTAGCTCTTGTTATTGCTGTCATTATTAGCCTAATATTGTACATTCAAGGCTGTGGTTTTGGAGGAGCAATCGCATGGCTCTGGTTTAACATGACTTAAAAGGAAGGGGTTATAAAGTGAAGGAACCAGTTGAAGGCAATTATAATAATTCAGATAAGAGATATGAAAATTTACTCTTGGGAACAAGATTAGCCCAAAGAACATAGATATGGGGGAAAAATTGATAAAAATATATAGGCTATGTGACTAATTGGAAAAGAACTTTGAAGGTAAAGGAGTTGAAATGACCCTGTTTTGATGTTTGAATGATAGAAAACCATTGTTTCTCCCAGAAACAATAAGTAAGGGGAACAACAATTTATAATTGTTGTTATATAAGAGGGAAATTGCTGTCATAAAGGGATAGAAAATGTATTAATTCTAGGTGCTAGAAGGAAAATTCTTAAAATATGGATTGTTTTGTTGTTGCTGTTGTTAGAACAACTCAGCAAAATAAAATTCTGGCTTATTGTTGGGCAACATTGTTCCACACATGTATCAAACAGGTCAAAAAATAAATAAACAGCAACTTTATAGATAAAAAAAAAAAAGAAAATTTTTATGTTTGGCCTTTTAAATCACCTCATACAAACCAACTACTTAACAGTACAGCTAAGTACATACACAAAAGTTACTGGAATGCTCGGAATAAGATTGGTTTCTTTGGTTGTTGGCTTTGCTTTTATCACAAGGTTGTTTTCCTTCTTTGAGATTATAATGAACATGGTCACACCACAAGTAAAGTCAGTAGGACAGAGAATGCTTGGCAGGAAGATTTGGTCACCCAAGATCATTAAAATGTCTGACCCCTGAGAATATGTACAAAACTATAAAATGTAAATTAAAACTACAAACTTTTTTTTTTTTAAGTACTTTAAGAAAAAAACAAGGCCTTGGAAGTTGTGTTTCTTTCTTTGTCTCCTGTTGCAAATTGATGGGGTTTCCCTGGTGGCTGAGCTGGCAAAGAATCCGCCTGCAATACAGGAGACCTGGGATCCATCCCTGGGTCAGGAAGGTCCCCTGGAGAGGGGAAAGACTACCCACTCCAGTATTCTGGCCTGGAGAATCCCACGGACTGTAAAGTCCATGGGGTCAGGAAGAGCTGGAAAGGACTGAGTGACTCACTTCACTGAAAAATTATCTCTTTCCTTCACATTACCTCAAGGCCATAATTCTGTGCCAGATATGTATTAAGTAGGTATTTATTTGCCAGACATTGTGCTGCATTAATTATAGTCCTGTAGGTAAGGAATTACAGTGGTCACGTGATTTGGGAGTGGGAATTATCAACTTATTTTCATACCTCATAAATACTTCTTCTACCTGTCTTCTAGTCTCTAGGCTAAATTTCCATGTGGCATCCCCACAAATTCAAATTCATCTTTGTATGAAGTGATATTCTCAGAACATAAATTATGTTTTTCATAGGTTAAAACTCCTCAGTGACTCTTTTCACCATACAGATCAAAGCCAAACTCTTGATTTGCTTTCCAGGTTTGTCTTTCACTCTTTGCTTTTCTTCACCTTTTAAAATGCCCAGTTTCCTGACTTCACAGTGCCTGAGCCGTCCGTGCTCTGCGCCCCCACACCTCTCCTAACTCAGTCTCCTCTCCCCAGAACTCTCCTAACCCTGGTGTGGCCCTGACTGCCCTACCTAATGCCCCCATCCTGCCCTATGCCCTGCCTTCTGTTGGCTTGACAAAGATCTATTTGCTATATAGACTTATTTCAACCATCACCACATGTATTCTGACACATACCACCACATTTTACCTTCACCCTTCTTTTTTTCTCTGATTAGATCTATGTGATAAAAACTCGGATATTTAATCATACATGTTTGTCTTTATATCTGCTTATTAGACTATAATCTCATTGGGAAAAGGAACAATATTAATACATGCAGAGGACCTGACTTATTGTAGATGTCTAATAAATATTAAATGAATGGATATATAGTCAGTACTAGATTTATCTTAGTTAGACCAGTCTACTTTTTCTAAGAACTAAATTTTTAGCTTTGAAAATAGAACAAATTTTCCTTTGATTTTCCCCCCTACTTTAAGAGATCTAGAGCAATGATATATTTATTGCATAAAAGGATACTATTGAAAAAAAAACATAAAATTCAGTGATTTAGAACTGGAGCTCTGCAGTCTTATAAAACTGGATGTGAATCCCAGCTCATTTTCTGCTTATATAACCTTGGGTATATTTTTAAACTCTTGAAGATACTGTTTCCATCTCTTAAATAAAAGTAATAAAAGCACCACTTTCACAAGGTTGCCGTGAGGGTTGAATAAGGTAACACATCTGAAGGCTGGCCATAGAAGATTATATGGAGAAAGTACTAGTCAGTTTTAACTATAATTAAATATAATTGTTGCTACTAGAGCCAGATAATGGAACCCAGTTTGAACTATCTGGTTCTAGCCTATACTTCTAAGGAAATGGCAACCCACTCCAGTACTCTTGCCTAGAGAATTCTGTGGACAGAGGAGCCTGGTGGGCTGCCATCTACGGGGTCGCGCAGAGTTGGACACGACTGAACCGGCTTAGCAGCAGCAGCAGCAGCCTATACTTCTGACTGACTGTTTTATGAACATGAAGACTTCTTCCTCTTCTTCAACCTTAGCCATGTTCGAATATGTGTTCTCTGTCCAGAACACTACACAGCCACAACCATTGTTCTGTAGACAAGACCCAAACCCATTTCAGCAATCTTGCTCAAAAAAATCATCAGTAATCCTGGAATCTTAGTCACCACTCTGATAAAGTACATTCCGCAATACTTCTCTGAGTGTAGGGGAAATGACTGGATGGATGCACAGGCCCACTTTGCTTTTTATTTTACCCACTTCTAAATAACCCTTATATTTTAGCTGATAGTAGAGTTGATGATAATTATTTTTTAATTTAGATATATTCAATTTCAAAATAGATTTTCCATGAAATGTAAGGAAAACCAAAGGGAAAACTCTAAAAAAATTAGAGTTTCTTACTGCATTTCTGTTACAGACTATTTCTATCTTCAGGTACTTGAATGTGATGCTCTTTAAGACCTGTTCATTTTTACGGTAAAGTAGTCAAAGTAATAAATGAGAGTAGTCAAAGAAGTAAATATAAAGGTAGAAATCTTATGCATCAACTGAATATCTAAATTATGACATAGTAAGGCTCAAACTTCTACAAAATATTTCATGTTTAGTAGCTCTACAAAAAGAAGTATAGTTTAAAACTGACAAATCTACTGTCAATACATTTTCCACCCGATAATTCAATATGCAAGTATGGTATTTTAAGAGATTTATCATTTCTATTTAATTTTATATACGTAATTTTTTTCTTCATGTCTCTGTTCAGTTATATCATAGTATCAAGTAAATATACTTTGGTTCCAAAGACTATCAAAAAGTTGCCAAAAGTAGATGCTGTTAATATGAACAATTGTGTATTTCCATCCTCTTCCTGAGTACTGAACTATACAATTCGAAAATGTTATCACAGGACATAAAAGAATTCCCCCAACTTCAGTGAATTTAGAGGGCAGCACAAAGGTTAGTTCGTAATGGATGTTCAATGCGGGTGCATTATATTGGATCTAAATTTTCAAATATTTAGTTTTGAGAGAAAATAACTGAATTATAAATGAATTAGCTCTGTTTATGCAGAATTCTAAAACGCAACTTCAAGCAAATTATTCAGCTGGAAAATTCTCTACTGTGAGTATATGTGTCTCATCTGAATACTAGAGGCAAAATCAGAACATACATTAAAGTTTCTTTTTTGTCTCTTGATAGAAATGAGAGAGCTTTCCAACTTCAATGGTGGGCCATAAAATTCTACTTTTCTCAGGTACGACGTAGGCAACAAATATCTCTGTTCCCAAGCAACAACACACAAAACTTAGTAACAAAACTGAAGAGAACAGATGGAGGTTAAAGTGGACCTCCATGGCTATCAACGTTTTTTGAAGCCAGTTACCGCCTTCCCAGGGATCCCATGTACCCAGGGCCTAAATTTTGCCAATCAAATACACCATACGGAGTTGAGTTTGCAATTTAGTGATATAAGATGGAGACTATACTCTGGGAAATTGATCTGGCAAGCGAGCTGGCAAAGGTAACTGAGGTGCAAATCTTCTTAAAGGATGGCGTGTATGCACAGTATTCGCTAGCTGGTTTCCCCTGGAGGCAGGTTGTAACACAGCATCAGTAACAGAGCTTCTGGTGTGCAGTCCCAACTGGCACATGCAATAAGCAGCAGCAGCAGCATCTTCACTGCAGAAGTCTACAGGTCAGGCACTCACGACTACCAGGCTCCCCTGTTTCCTCTGTGAAAGCCGCACAGATTCTATGAGCTGTGTTGTTGTTAGTTGTTTCTAAGTCACGTCCGACTCTTAGTGACCTCATGGACTGTAGCCCGCCAGGCTCCTCTGTCCGTAGGTTTTCCCAGGTAGACAAGAATTCTGGAATGGGTTGCCATTTCCTTCTCCAGGGAATCTTCCTGACCTAGGGATAAAACCCGCGTACCCTGCCTGGGCAGGCAGATTCTTTACTACCCAGTCAGTAGGGAAGTCCATGAGCAAGTAAGCTCTATTAATAAATTCCTTCCCTGCTTAAACTGACCAGAATGGATTCCATCTCTTGTAGTCTTTAGTGGAAATGCCAGACTCTATGTATCAAAAAGTTGTAGTTTTTGTTTAGGCTTTGACACTCACTAGCTCACTTTAACACATTGGAGAAGGAAATGGCAACCCACTCCAGTGTTCTTGCCTGGAGAATCCCAGGGATGGGGGAGCCTGGTGGGCTTCCGTCTATGGGGGTCACACAGAGTCGGACGCGACTGAAGTGACTTAGCAGCAGCAGCTGTGTGACTGATGGAAGTCAATTGAATTAGCAATGAGAAACACATTTTAGATGTTTCAAAGATTTAAACCTTTTTAAACAATGAAGTCACTAACATTTTAGAAAAAAAATTTAAGCACATGTATTTACAACTTTGATGAGAAGAATTTTCTAAGGATAAGACATAATCCATGTATTAAAATTATATAATTAATCACTTAAATTACAGATTTTTTAATATTAGAGCCAATAAAAACCTTAGCCAAAGAAAAGTGGATGAAAGTGTGCAACATATATGATAGACAAAATAATTTTTAATATTTAAAAGGTCCATTTTAATAAGAACAAAAGATAATATGAATATAATACTCCCTTCCCACCCTCAAGTAAAAAGGAATTTTAAAAGGTCAATACACATAAAGAAAAATGCTCAGCCTCACTCATATATAAATAAATTGAAACAATAATGAGATACTAATTTCATCAATTAGACTGGTAAAATTGTTAAACTTTTACGATACCAAGTACAGACCAAAATGTGGGAACCAAGGTGCTTTCATTCACTATTAAGAATGTAAATTAGCACAGCCTTTGGAGAGGCAATTAGACAATATATATCACAAACTTAAAAGCACATATATTTGACTCACCAATTCCATTTCAAAGGATTTACCTCAAGGATAATATTACAAAATTCCATGAAAATATCTAAAAGATTAGTCATTTTCTGGTAGCAAAAGTATTGGAATAATCTAAATTTCCTTGAGTATTAAAGTAGTTTTAAGAATAAAAGTAGATACATGGAACATCTGAATGCAATTGATTGCCCTGAAATCATTAGAGAAAGTGAATTTGATCTATAATTAACATGGGAGAGATTTCTAAGATTAAATATTAAAGGAAAAAATGCACAGTGCATAGCATTGTCCCTTTGATAAGCTTTTTAAAGGATGACATATGAATGTAATATTCACTAGCTGGTTGCCTCTGGTGGCAGTTTGTACTTAATATTTTAGACAATATCTTTGTTAACCAAAACTTCAGAAAAAGAAACCTGATTAAAGTAAAGAGGCATTTATTTCAGGGTTGTTAGGACTGCAGCCCAGGAGATACAAATGCAAGAAACCTTTAAATCGTGTTCCGTTGGACTTAAAAATGGAGAAAACTAATAAAGGCAAAACCACAAGGTCAGAGTTAGTTATATGAGCTGTTTATCAAGAGCTGTAACTGGAGCTGGCCAAGAGTAACAGTGTTTGTTAAGCAGAACTTGGTTGAGGTCCAAAACGGCTGAATAATTACAAAGAACTACCTTAAGGCCACAAAGTCATATGTAGCAGATGTTGTTTTAAAAGTGGCTGGTGTCCTTGGGTTTGGTATAGTTCACAAAGTTCAAGTTCTCAGTGGTGCAAGGACATGCCTGTGACCTGATCCCCAGTAGCAGCCCAATTCCATTTCATATGCCTAAACAGGCATTATTCCATTATGATTTCAAATTCTCATCATTTCCATTTTTGGTTAAAACCTTTCCTCCAGAAAGCATTGATGAACAAGCCTTTGTATCAATTAGATGTTTTGTCCCACAGAGCTGAAATGGACTTGTCACAGGAAGTTTACCTTAGGTTAAAGGAGAAGAGAGTTTCATGCTTGGGTTGTGTTTGAGTAATAAGGGGTCCTAGGGTTAAGGTCTCAGGCAGACACATCCCAATCAAGATTCTGAACCTAGCTGACCTCTTTGGAATGCAATAGCAAGTGATGAGGCAAAGACTCGATGAATAGTCTCCAATCTCTGGTTCACTATTATTCTAGTAGATTCAGAAGATTTCAAATATTTTGAAAATAATAATGCTATTAGTTTGCATGACAATCAAACTAACAGATAGGGATAAAATAACAATTAGTGATGCAAATTACAGTCCATGTCTTAAAAGCTAGCTTAATCTGGAAGGCAACAAACTAAATAGATCCATCCAATATCCAGAGATTTCATGGACTGTTTTCAAGTTATCAATATTCAGTTCAGTTCAGTCACTCAGTCGTGTCCAACTCTTTGTGACCCCATGAACTGCAGCATGCCAGGCCTCCCTGTCCGTCACCAACTCCCAGAGTTCACCCAAACCCATGTCCATCAAGTCAGTGATGCCATGCAACCATCTCATCCTCTGTCAACCCCTTCTCCTCCTGCCCTCAATCTTTCCCCTCATCAGGGTCTTTTCCAGTGAGTCAACCCTTCGCATCAGGTGGCCAAAGTACTGGAGTCTCAGCTTTGGCATCAGTCCTTCCAATGAACACCCAGGACTGATCTCTTTTAGGATGGACTGGGTGGACTCTCCTTGAGAGTCCAAGGGAGTCTCAAAAGTCTTCTCCAACCCCACAGTTAGGATATCAATATTAGCCTTTAATATTTCTAATTATTAGGCTACCTTTATGATTTATTTATTAAAAAACAACATTCTTCTCTAAGGAGAGCTCACAAGTTTCTGCTTATTAGGTGGTTAAAGATGAAGGAAAAATAAATTTACGAGGATTGACAGGACAGAGAAACTTAGGTTTTTGGGTGCTCAATTTATGAAGACTTGAAACAAAACTTGCATAGGATAGTAAAAAAAAGTACCAAGATTTGTTTATATAGGCTTCTTGGCCTAAATCTCTCCCATTGACGGTGAAGGTATTCTTCTACCCCAAGATGCAGGGAATGTCCCTTTCACAAGGAAGATTCACTTCCTGTGTTCAGGAAAACAAAAAGGAGGGTCCGCATATTCCTCTCACATTGATTGCTTCTTAAGTAACTTTAATTCAAAATAATTAACGCACCTCGTTGAGGCACATTTCTTGACTGGCCCACTCTAAACCTCAACGGTTACCTCCTCTGAAACTTACTGGAAGTTTCGCATGTTAAAAGCTGAGTTGGTTAACTGTGGAGAGAGAGAATGGGTTACTAGAGTCCTTCACTTCATTGAACTGTTTGCTCGGTTCCGAGAACAAACCAGTCATTTCAGTTAAACGGATTGTGTCTCAGTGCAGGATGCAGGGGCGCGGGTAAGCTCCCCGTCAGGCCTATGATACAAGCAATTAGGTGTTAGTAAGAGGCACTTGACGACTCAGATAATCACGATGGTGTGATCACTCACCTAGAGCCAGACATCCTGGAATATGAAGTCAAGTGGGCCTTAGAAAGCATCACCACAAACAAAGCTAGTGGAGGAGATGGAATTCCAGCTGAGCTATTTCAAATCCTAAAAGATGATGCTGTGAAAGTGCTGCACTCAATATGACAGCAAGTCTGGAAAACTCAGCAGTGGCCACAGGACTGGAAAAGGTCAGTCTTCATTCCAATCCCAAAGAAAGGGAATGCCAAAGAATGCTCAAACTACCACACAATTGCACTCAGCTCACACGCTAGTAAAGTCATGCTCAAAATTCTCCAAGCCAGGCTTCAGCAATACATGAACCGTGAACTTCCAGATGTTCAAGTTGGTTTTAGAAAAGGCAGAGGAACCAGAGATCAAATTGCCAACATCCACTGGATCATCAAAAAAGCAAGAGAGTTCCAGAAAAACATCTATTTCTGCTTTATTGACTATGTCAAAGCCTTTGACTATGTGGATCACAATAAACTGTGGAAAATTCTGAAAGAGATGGGCATACCAGGCCACCTGACCTGCCTCTTGAGAAACCTGTACGCAGGTCAGGAAACAACAGTTAGAACTGGACATGGAACAATAGACTGGTTCCAAATAGGAAAAGGAATACGTCAAGGCTGTATATTGTCACCCTGCTTATTTAACTTCTATGTAGAGTACATCATGAGGAACGCTGGGCTGGAAGAAGCACAAGCTGGAATCAAGATTGCCGGGAGAAATATCAGTAACCTCAGATATGCAGATGGCACCACCCTTATGGCAGAAAGTGAAGAGGAACTAAAGAGCCTCTTGATGAAAGTGAAAGAGGAGAGTGAAAAAGTTGGCTTGAAGCTCAACATTCAGAGAACTAAGATCATGGCATCTGGTCCTATCACTTCATGGCAAATAGATGGGGAAACAGTGGAAACAGTGGCTGACTTAATTTTTGGGGGGTTCCAAAATCACTGCAGATGCTGATTGCAGCCATGAAATTAAAAGATGCTTACTCCTTGGAAGGAAAGTTATGACCAAACTAGACAGCATATTAAAAAGCAGAGACATTACTTTGCCAACAAAGGTCCATTTAGTCAAGGCTATGGTTTTTCCCGTGGTCGTGTATGGATGTGAGAGTTGGACTGTGAAGAAAGCTGAGCACCGAAGAATTGATGCTTTTGAACTGTGGTGTTGGAGAAGACTCTTGAGAGTCCCTTGGACTGCAAGGAGATCCAACCAGTCCATTCTAGAGGAGATCAGTCCTGGGTGTTCATTGGAAGGACTGATGTTGAAGCTGAAACTCCAGTACTTTGGCCACCTCATGCAAAGAGTTGACTCATTGGAAAAGACCCTGATGCTGGGGGGCGGTGGAGGCGGTTGGGAGCAGGAGGAGAAGGGGACGACAGAGGATGAGATGACTGGATGGCATCACCGACTCGATGGACATGAGTTTGAGTGAACCCCAGGAGTTGGTGATGGCCAGGGAGGCCTGGCGTGCTGCCATTCATGGGGTCGCAAAGAGTTGGACACGACTGAGTGACTGAACTGCACGGAACTGAACAGGCACTTCTGTGGAAACAAACTAAAGGAATCAAACAAATGTTAATGATTGGACCAGGTTATAAAACAGATTCTTAGCCCAGGCAGCAGTCAGTCACTGAAGCATCTTTTGCAGTTTGAAATGTCTCTGATGATGTCCTCAGGAGTTCAGGTAAATTTTCTGTATGGCTTCTACAGAATCAGGCATGATTGTTTAATATGACCTAACTGTGGCATCGTCTTCATAGTTTATACCAAGTCATCTAATTTCAGTTCTCAGGGTTTCAGGAAAAGGGCAGTTTTAGTCTGGGAGTTTCTGAATTCTGGAGGGATCATGAAGGGAGAAAAAGATGAATGTTTCAGTTCTGCTTACAAAGATATTAACAAATGACTGTAAGTTTTGGAAAAAAAGCTCCCTAAATTTGGAAAACAAAAGATTACAAACCAGTAATGTTTTAGACAAATGACAAAACTTATTATAGTGTTTATCAGTTCATTCAATCCCCTATAATTAATTCTTAGTCTGCTTAAGTCCAGTTTTTCCATTAGCTCTGACAGTCTTGCCTAGTGATTGAGGGTGACTGTGACAGTGATAATTTCAAGAAGCTTGAAAAGTTTTTAGTTTTCCCAGTGTAATGGCTGCCTTGATCCCTGGAGATTTTGTGGAGGACAACCCTCAAGCAGAAAACACATTTTGAATAGTTTATTTTTCTTTGTGAGGGCACAAGCCTTGCAGCAAGGGAAGGCATCCGGAAAACATATATACAATAACAAGAATATTGTGGTAATCCATACCGTGTGTCATTTGCAGTGTCCAAAGACTCCAGAGGGAAAGAAGTGAGACCTCTGAGGAGAAAATCAATTTTCTTCAGGGCTGTGGTGCTGAAAGGTCAGACGTCCTGGTAGAACATTTTCACACTTTTGTAGAAATCTTCCCACAATGTCTATTTACCAGTTGAAGTATAGGAAAAGCACTGCGCTGCGTGAAGGAATGCTGTGGAAAATGAGGTTTGCCACGAAGCCAGGAGCCACTGAGGGGCCATCTTGGATTTCCCACAGCAGCTCTCAGCCTGTGTACTCACCCTAACCCCTTTGATGTAGGAGCAGACGGTTGCCAAGCTAAAAGGACATCAAAAGAGCAGAAGCCGGGCAACCAGGGGTCAATTTTCTTATTACAGTAGAATTGATTTGCAACACTTTATTCGTTTCAAGCGTACAATGTAGAGACTCAATATTTTCTAGGTTATACTGCACTTAAAGTTATCATAAAATATTGACTATATTCCTTGTTCTGTATAATATGTCCTTGCAGCTTATTTGTTTTATACAAACTTGTTTGTGCCTCTGAATCCTCTTTGCCTGTCTTGCTCCTCCTCACTTCTCTCCCCACTGGTAATCTCTAGTTTATTCTCTGTATCTGTTTTTGTTTTGTTATATAAATTGCTTTCTTTTATTATTATTTTTTTTTTAGATTTCATGTTTAAGTGATAACACACATTATGTCTTTATTTGACTACTTCAATACCCTTGAGGGCCATCCATGTTGTTACAGATGAGAAAAATGTATTCTTCTTTATGGCTGAGTATTTCTAGGCAGTGTATTACAAAGCAGAGGCATCATTTTGGTGACAAAGGTCTGTCTAGTCAAAGCTATGCATTTTCCAGTAGTCATGTGTGGATGTGAGAGCTGGACCGTAAAGAAGGCTGAGTGCAAAAGAACTGATGCTTTTGAACTGTGGTGTTGGAGAAGACTCTTGAGAGTCCCTTGGACTGCAAGGAGATCCAACCAGTCCATTCTAAAGGAGATCAATCCTGGGTGTTCATTGGAAAGACTGATGCTGAAGCTGAAGTCCCAGTACTTTGGCCACCTGAAGTGAAGAGCTGACTCATTCAGAAATACTCTGATGCTGGGAAGGATTTAAGGCAAAAGGAGAAAGGAGCAGCAGAGGACGAGGTGGTTAGATAGCATCACTGACTCAATGGACGTGAATCTGAGCAAACTTCAGGAGATAGTGGAGAACAGAGGAGCCTGGAGTGCTGCAGTTCATGGGGCCTTAAAGAGTCAGACATGACTTAGCAATTGAACAGCAACAGATTACCCCATTGCAATAATAAATTATCCCATTGTAGATATATGCTTTTATCCATTCATTTGTTGATGGACACTTAGGTTGTTTCCATATTTAGGTTGTCATTGTCAACAATGTAGCAATAAACATTGGGGTCCATATGTCTTTCTTAATTAGTGTTTGGATTTTCTTTGGACATATACCAAGGAGGGGAATTGCTGGATCACAGAGCAGTTTATTTTTCAATTTGAGGACTCTCCATACTGTTTCTATAGGAACCGCACCAATTCACATTCCTACTAATGGTATACTAGGCTTTGCTTTCTCCTTATCCTTGCAAACATTTGTTATTTTGATAGCATTTTGATGATAGTCATTCTGACAGGTATGAGGTGATATCTCATGGTGGATTTAAATTGCATTTCTCTGATAATTGTTGATATTGAGCATCTTCCCATTTGCCTTTATGTCTTCTTGGAAAATGATTTTTCAGGTCTCCTGTTCATTTTTTAATTGAGTTGTTATTTTTCTAATATTGAGTTATATAAGCTGTTTATATATTTTGGATAAAGGTGTCAATCATATCATCACAAATACTTTCTCCCATTCAATAGCTTGTCTTTTCATTTTTCAGTGGTTTCTTTTGATGTGCGAAAGATTTTAAGTTTAACTAGATTCTATTTGTTTATTCTTCCTGTTGTTTTCTTTGCTTTAAAAGATATCTTAGGAAACAGATTCCAAAAAAATATTGCTACGATTTGCTTGAAAAAGTGCTAAGTAGATTTTTTCTTTAGGAGTTTTATGGTTTCTGGTCCTACATTCAGCTCTTTAATCCATTTTGAGTTTATGTTTGCAGACGACGTGAGAAAATATTCTCATTTCTTTCTTTTATGTTTCCCTGTCCAATTTGCCCCGCACCACTGATTGAAAAGACTGTCTTTTCTCCATTTGTTCAGTAGCTCAGTCGTCTGAATCTTTGTGACCCCACGAACTTCAGCATGCTAGGCTTCCCTGTCCATCACTGTCTCCCAGAGTCCCAGCTCAAACTCATGACCACTGAGTCGGTGATGCCATCCAACCATCTCATCCTGTCGTCCCCTTCTCCTCCCACCCTCAATCTTTCCCAGCATCAGAGTCTTTTCTAATGAGTCAGCTCTTTGCATCAGGTGACCAAAGTATTGGAGCTTCAGCTTCCACCTCAGTCCTTTCAATGAATATTCAGGGTTGATTTCCTTTAGGATTGACTGGTTTGATTTCCTTGCAGTCCAAGGAACTCTCAAGAGTCTTCTCCAGCAACAAAATTTGAAGTATCAATTCTTCAGTGTTCAGCCTTCTTTATTGTCCAACACTCACACCCACACACGACTACGGGAAAAACCATCAGTGCATGTTCAATCACGTCAGTCGTGTCCGACTCTTTGTGACTCTATGGACTGTAGCTTGTCAAGGTCATCTGTCCTTGGGATTCTCCAGGCAAGAATACTGGAGTGGGTTGCCATGCCTTTCTCTGGGGAATCTTCCTGACACAGAGATTGATTGAACCTGCGTCTCCTTAATTGCAGGCAGATTCTTTACCACTGAGCCACTGGGGAAGCCCTAGAAAAACCACAGCTTTGATGATACAGACTTTTGTTGGCAAAGTAATGTCTCTGATTTTTAATACGCTGTTCAGGTTTGTCATTCCTTTTCTTCCAAGGAGCAAGTGTCTTTTAATTTCATGGCTGCAGTCACCATCTCCAGTAATTTTGGAGACGAAGAAAGTAAAGTCTGTCACTATTTCCATTTTTTTCCCCATTTATTTGCCATGAAGTGATGGGACCAGATGCCATGATCTTCATTTTTTGAAGGTAGAGTTTTAAGCCCGGATTTTCACTCTCCTCTTTTATCTTCAACAAGAGACTCTTTAGTTCCTCTTCACTTTCTGCCATTAGGGTGGTGTCATCTGCATATCTGACGTTATTGATATTTCTCCTGGCAATCTTGATTCCAGCTTGTGCTTCATCCAGCCCACATTTCTCATGATGTACTCTGCATAGAAGTTAAATAAGCAGGATGACAATATGCAGACTCCTTTCCCAATTTGGAACCAGTCTGTTGTTCCACGTCCAGTTCTAACTGTTGCTTCTCCACCTGCACACAGGTTTCTCAGGAGGTAGGTAAGATGGTCTGGTATACTCATCTCTTTAAGAATTTTCCACACTTTGTTGTGATCCACAAGGTCAAAGGCTTTAGTGTAGTCAATGAAGCAGAAGTAGATGTTTCTCTGGAATTCCTTTGCTTTTCTATGATCCAGTGGATGTTGGCAATTTGATCTCTGGTTTCTCTGACATTTCTAAATCCAGCTTGTACATCTGGAGGTTCTCAGTTCAGGTATCATTGAAGCTTAGCTTGAAGGATTTTGAGCATTACCTTGCCAGCATGAGGAATGAGTGCAATTGTGTGATAATCTGAGCACTCTTTGGCATTGCCCTTCTTTGGGATTGGAATGAAGACTGACCTTTTCCTGTCCTGTGGCCACTGCCAAGTTTTCCAAATTTGCTGGCATACTGAGTGCAGCACTTTAATACGATCATCTTTTAGGATCTGAAATAGTTCAACTGGAATTCCATCACTTCCACTAGCTTTGTTCAGAGTAATGCTTCCTAAGGTCCACTTGACTGAAAAAATAAGTGATTTTCCCAAAGACACAAAGTTCCCTATTAGTTGGCTACAGGATTAGTTGGCTCATTACCACCTTCCTGTGGATCAGGATCGATATTCCTCACCAGACACAGATCACACAATGCTTATTGTGATCTTTATATGGATTTATTCACGTTCAGGTGATAGATAGACAAGCAGGCAGATTATCACTTTGATAACTGATGAATATATTAGTAGCTTTGGGTAAGAATCCAACCATAGAGGACTAAGCTGAATATTTCAGGCCAGAGACTAATAATTCAGAATCCTTATCAATGTAATAGAAAACAAATAACAACTGAGATCTTTTAAGAGCTGTGACAGACATTTCAAAGAAGCAGTGTATCTAAATCAGCCTGTCTTTAGTTGTGAGTTGGAAACAATTCCTGGCTAAGTGACATATGCCCAGTTTAGAATTATGCGTTTCAGCTCCAGGGAGAGCATATCACAAGAAAGTTTTATCATACCCATCGTCAGAATCTGTGTAAAAATGATATCTGGGGAAACTGCACAGATGCCAATAAAGAAACAACAGCGTGAAGCCATATTCAGTCTCTCTGCTTTTTTATTTCCTAAAAAGATGATCCACAGGATACCTTATTTCTTACCAAAGGCCTTGAAAGAGTTGTGAGTTTGTCATCTCACAAACAATTCTTTGTTTCATGAAAACATTTTCCTGTAGTTGGTGATAATTAATAGCCTCCTTATATAGAGTGCTATAAGCTCTTACACATTATCCAAGAGTTATGCACAGTTTCATAAAAGCCCAGGCCATATGTGAAACTGACTTGAACATACTAATTTACTTGATCTTATTCTGATTCACCACATGTTGTTGTTTGCGTCAAAATCCATAAATCTTGCTTCACTTTGGCAAAGATGATTCATAGACAAGTCTCAACTGACTGGATGAAAAATTAGCTTGTATACAATAGAGTCAAAAAATGAAAACGCATATGATTTTGGGATATACATTTTCTTTTGATGGCAATAAACTACTACAAATGGATTTTCATGTTTCAACTTAATAAATTCCAGTAGCTCATTATTGTGTAAATTAAAACAAGGCCACTGTGAAGTAGCAATTTAAGGCTGCGCTATGAAATAACCCCATATTTTTAAGACCCCAAACCTTGTTTATATTAAGTTTGAATTCAAGAGAGTAATATTTGCCTATCTCTAACTTTGAAACCCAGAAAATTTTAATTTACCTGAGACTTAGGTAATATGTCCAATCAACATGAAGCAAACCAAAGTCCCCTGACGTATAATGAGCATGTACTTTAAGAAAGTCAGCGACATAGAACATCTAACTATGATCTGAACAAACTATTAAGACTTGCCACGTAATTTTCCTCTCATGATCGGCCATTATTTCACACTTTGGCTATGATTAGATCCCATCTGTTTGACTATCCTATTTCTATTCCTACAATCCTCTCAATAATTGAAATATTGTTAATAACAAAGTGTCTTGAATTAGACTGAGTTCTCCAAAGTGAGGAGTACATAATCTGTGTCAAAGATAAGGGAATTCTAATGTTAAATAGAGAAAAATCTAAAACAAAGAACTTTAACTCCATTAAAATTATAAGGCTTCAAGATTAGAGAAAGGAATTTTCAGTACAGGTTTAAACATATGTGATGATACTGGACAGATGTTTAAATGTTCCTCTGCTTCCTTGAGCAGATGCATCATTCACTGTTCTATTTTAGTAAGCAGGGAACATCATAATGAAATAGACACATTTGGCAATAAGAGATCATCACTTTTATGAATTGCATTTTTTGAAGGTGGGACGTTTTAAAGGATTTTGCTACAGTATATCATCATACCTGGTGTAAATTTATGATGTCCCTCTTTTCAAAGTTGACTAAATCAAATCAAGTTTCAATGAGATGAAATGAACTGATGAAAAGTTGTTTCTGAATCTTTGAAGTGGTTTGGGCTTTCTTATCAAGGCAAGTCTGTCTTGTAGCATGTTAATGTAAATTATGGTAGTGAATGTCAAATCTCCATCTGCTCCACCAATCTGTTAAAATATACAATTCTCTTCTAGGGAAAAGACTTTATAATCTTTTAGAATATTGTCATAAGTACCCCCCTTGAATAAACTGTGTCTTAGAAAAATCTATTCTTTACCAATGACTTAATTCCCTGCTCTGGCAGAATTTTTTGGTGATGTTACCAGAGGTTTATATATTTTTCTCTATTCCTAGAAAGGGTTTTATGAGCCCTTGATAACATTCTCTAGACTGTGTGCATCCATCCACATCAATGCTGCAGACACTGCATTTAGAGGCCATCATGGGAGCTAGAAGTTCTTCACAACAGAACGTTCACTTTGGAAAAGAGGGAAAAGAAGTCAAAAGGGAAAAGAGCGTTTTCAATCACAGGGAGGGTGGATTTAGAGTATCCTCTGGGTTCAGTTTCCCAAAGCACTAGCAATGGCTTGGTGGAAAGAGCCTGTCGCTAGAATAAAAAGGCTCAGTGGCTCCTGTGCTTTCTACAGTGAGAGGCTGTGCAAGTTACTTAACCTTCAAAGACTCACTTTCTTCACCTCTAAAGAATAACATCTATGAGCAAATGAAATCCTTCTCTGAAAGATTTAAAAGAATATATTTTACCAAAAATTTATAATCATTTTGCATAAGCCACTGCATGCTGTCATGCGAACATACACAGAGATTTAGGTAATTATAATAGAAAGCTTTTACTCAGAACACCTGATAGATCAGCCTGCCCTGTGGAGAACCAATGTGTCAGTAAGCATTAGGAGACACTCTCAGAGATTTGCTGCCCAACAAAGCACAGAGAGCACATTCAAGAAGAAAAGCTTTCTGGCAATACATTATCAATCTTCTCCCAGAGTTTTGATGTCTTCAGAAACAGAATTGCTTTTTGATCTTAACCCAAAAGAAGTGCATTGTGAATTCTATGCCCCCAAATTCACCAAACTTACATAATAAAACTGCTCTCATTTGTAGAAGGCAAGAAAATATTCTTACATAAACTCTTTCCCCAAAAAAAATTAGATTGGTTCATTCCAATGTGACATTTAAATTTTTTTAAAAAATGTATATCAGGGTTTTTGCTTAAGCTTGAATAAGAACTTTATTTTTAAACTTCACTAATTAAAGACTCAGGAAAATACAAGACAAAAGAAATCAGAAGGTCTACATCCCAAACAACAGAATTCTAATCAACCACGGCTAAATGCCAAAGTGAGAAAAATTATTGTTTTCCTCCATGTTCAGAAGTTCTTGAAGGAATATTTTAGTTAAAGTCAGAGGAAGTCTGAAAACTGTGGCCTAACCACAGAAAACCTATCTTTTCAATTTCTTAAAATGTGTCAATGGAGCTGACGACTACATAGGGGCTAGTTTTCCTTGCTTAGACACATATGGAGGGGAAAGGAACTTCAGCATGAAAGAGCATCACTCTCTTTGAGCAGACCACTATCAACAAAGCCAAAATTTCAAAGTTGGCATTTATGTTGTTTGCAGTAATTGCTGTTTAGGAGTTGAATATATGCTCAAGATTCATAACTGAAACAAAAAAACCTCTTTGGATCACATAGTTTTATGGAATGAAGACGATATGAACAGACTGCATTCTTTAAAAACAAGGACTAATTCAGTACAGTTTTACAGAATTGACCCAAATTACCCCGGATGGCGTTGGGAACAGTTGTTACCAACATGGATTATGCATGTAAAAATGTTACAATGGACTTCCTAAGATATTTCCTTATTCCATAGTCCCCAGGATTCCTGATGAACAGAAACTAAAAATGCTACTCAAAATCATCTAAATTTTCCATTCCAGCAATGTATATAATAAATTATTTTATGTTGCCTAAGCAGAGGATACCTACTAAAAGATGACAAACTATATGCAAAGATTAAATCATCATTTAATAAACAGATAGAAAAGCAGGTAGGTATATATCACTCATGAATTTAAACTTTTAAAATATATAAACATATCAAAAATCATGTGGTGGGATATAAACATTTATGTTGTTTTTAATGGAAACTTAACTGTTTTAGTTTTTCTTCAATCTATTGCATTAGAAGAATCAGTTCAGTTCAGTTCAGTCGCTCTGTCGTGTCCGACTCTCCGCGACCCCATGAATCACAGCACGCCAGGCCTCCCTGTCCATCACCAACTCCCGGAGTTCACTCAAACTCATGTCCACAGAGTTGGTGATGCCATCCAGCCATCTCAATCTCTGTCGTCCCCTTCTCCTCCCGCCCCCAACCTTTCCCAGCATCAGAGTCTTTTCCAGTGAGTCAACTTGTTGCATGAGGTGGCCAAAGTATTGGAGTTTCAGCTTTAGCATCAGTCCTTCCAATGAGAATACAATTATTTCCCCTCACTTTCTGACAGTTAGAAGGTTTTGCCCTTCTTGACCTCTCATTTTCATTTGCTAATAATTCACACTAATGGATCTTCAGTACCTACTAAGAAAAAATAAAAAGGAAGTAGAAGGATTGGAGTGACAAGGAACTGGGGGAAGAAACAGAGTGATCAAGAAGATGTAAGGAAAAGAATCTGAAAAGAAGAGGAGTAAGTTTGGGGGCTTTGTCAGTGGGGCACCAAAAATCACAGAACTCATTCCAAAAAAATTGCCTTAAAAGGAAGAAGACCCACTACCAAGAAGAGTCTAGTACACCAAGAAACAGTCACCATATTTCAATTGCTCAGTTTTTACCAACACTGTATGACAAAATGTCCTTAGGAAAATGATGGAATTTAAATTGGATTTTGAAGAATAGATAGCATCTGAAGAAGGTAGAGGAAAGGAAAGACTAGTCTGATTAGCAAATGCTAAGTATAAGGTTGGATCATCATGAATGTGGACTGCATACATTGGAAAACGTCTCTCAATAAAGACTTTGAGTTGCAAGTCAAACTGTACATCATTTCAGTTCAGTCACTCAGTCGTGTCCAACTATTTGTGACCCCATGGACCACAGCACACCAGGCCTCCCTGTCCATCAACAACTCCTGGAGTTTACACAAACGCATGTCCATTTAGTCGGTGATGCCATCCAACCATCTCATCCTCTGTCGTCCCCTTCACCTCCCACCTTCAGTCTTTCCCAGAATCAGGATATTTTCAAATGGGTCAGCTCTTTGCATCAGGTGGCCAAAGTATTGTAGTTTCAACTTCAACATCAGTCCTTCCAACGAACACACAGAGCTTATACGCTTTAGGATGGACTGGTTGTATCTCCTTGCAGTCCAAGGGACTCTCAAGAGTCTTCTCCAACACCACAGTTCAAAAGCATCAATTCTTTGGCACTCAGCTTTCTTCACAGTCCAACTCTCACATCCATACATAACCACTAGAAAAACCATAGCCTTGACTAGACGGACCTTGGTTGGCAAAGTAATGTCTCTGCTTTTTAGTATGCTATCTAGGTTGGCCATAACTTTCCTTCCAAGGAGTAAGCATCTTTTAATTTCATGTCACCATCTGCAGTGATTTTGGAGCCCGAAAAAATAAAGTCAGCCACTGTTTCCACTGTTTCCCCATCTATTTGCCGTGAAGTGATGGGACCAGATGCCATGATCTTAGTTTTCTGAATGGTGAGCTTTAAGCCAACATTTTCACTCTCCTCTTTCACTTTCATCAAGAGGCTCTTTAGTTCTTCTTCACTTTCTGCCATAAGGGTGGTGCCATCTGCATATCTGAGGTTACTGATATTTCTCCCGGCAATCTTGATTCCAGCTTGTGCTTCTTCCAGCCCAGCGTTCCTCATGATGTACTCTGCATGTAAGTTAAGTAAGCAGGGTGACAATATACAGCCTTGACGGACTCCTTTCCTGATTTGGAACCAGTCTGTGTCCAGTTCTAACTGTTGCTTCCTGACCTGCATACAGGTTTCTCAAGAGGCAGGTCGGGTGGTCTTGTATTCCCATTCTTTCAGAATTTTCCACAGTTTATTGTGATCCACACAGTCAAAGGCATTGCAATAGTCAGTAAAGCAGAAATAGATGTTTTTCTGGAACTCTCTTGCTTTTTTGATGATCCAGCAGATGTTGGCCATTTTATCTCTGGTTCCTCTGCCTTTTCTAAAACCAACTTGAACATCTGGAAGTTCACAGTTCACATATTGCTGAAGCCTGGCTTGGAGAATTTTGAGCATTACTTTACTCGCATGTGAGATGAGTGCAATTGTGCGGTAGTTTGAGCATTCTTTGGCATTGCCTTTCTTAGGGATTGGAATGAAAACTGACCTTTTCCAGTCCTGTGGCCACTGCTGAGTTTTCCAAATTTGCTGGCATATTGAGTGCAGTACTTTCACAGCATCATCTTTCAGGATTTGAAATAGCTCAATTGGAATTCCATCACCTCCACTAGCTTTGTTTGTAGTGATGCTTCCTAAGGCCCACTTGACTTCACATTCCAGGATGTCTGGCTCTAGGTGAGTGATCACACCATTGTGATTATCTGGAACATGAAGATCTTTTCTGTACAGTTCTTCTGTGTATTCTTGCCACCTCTTTTTAATATCTTCTGCTTCTGTTAGGTCCCTACCATTTCTGTCTGGACTGTACATAACTGTACATCAGGTGACTTCAAATGACTCTCATGAGCTAATAATGAGTCATAATTATTAATCTACTGTAGGTAGACATCATAAAGACTTCTGTTTTTTCCAAGTGCTGTCTTTATCACTCAGGATTTAACTGTGAGAAAAATAGTTGTGTTTCCACCTCTGCCATTGACGGTAACAGATTCAATCAAAGATACCCTCCAGTTCATATGACAGAGAAAATTTAATACCCTGTCGTGCCAGTATTGGACAGAACAGAGAGCATATTAATTCAGCACTGGGTAACCCAAAGCTCGTGTTCACAGTAGAAAAGTGATTGTACTTAATGTGACAGAGGAGGAAAGAGTGATTCCAAGGATTTAAGTAACAGAGACACAAGTTTTGGTCCAATAGTTTCTATAACAATTACAAATGTCCTGAATTAGACTGGCCTGCTCTTCAGGTGGAAATTAATCAAAGGCTGAATTACTGCCTGCATCGAGTATCGTGAAGAGGATTGTTGCTCTGGATAATCTCTAAATTTCTTTTAACTTTCTGGGTCAGTTCAATCTTGACTTTCCTCTGTATGTTTTATGATTATTCAACTAACAATAAATATCAAAGATCCTTGCACAAAAAAAGTGCAATGAAATAATTCCAAAAGATAACAAGCAATATGACCTCTATTCTAAAACAATTGGATGTTCGTCTAATGTTGTTGGTCTTTTCAGCGATCATATTTTTCCTAAATTCTTCCTATCAGTTCTTACCTGAAAACTCCTTTGTCGATTATTCCACTTGGACGTTATCAAATCAAGAGGAAATTTGAAACATTCGGCTTCCTTAAACACCTTCTAAATGTTCAGCATAGTCTACCAAATTAGTATTCAATCATTTCTTCAAAACCTTACATTAAGACTTGATTTTAATTACTTCTCAATTACATCTTGCACCTCTCCTGTGAGTTAGCATTTTGAAAAGAAGGGAAGCTGCTGAAAAAAAGTTAGATTTTAAAATGCAATATGACAAGTTTAGACTTAGCTTCTGTTGCAGCTATGAAATGATTTTCCAAAACAAGACGCTTTCATATAATTTTTTAAATTATATACTTCTCATTGCCTCAAATGTCCACATGTATCTATACCTTTTTCAAAAACATTGCACAAAATATAATAAGGAAGCTCCGGGTTTCAGATATAAGCACTGCTGCTGCTGCTAAGCGGAGAAGGCAATGACAAGCCACTCCAGTACTCTCGCGTAGAAAATCCCATGGATGAATGAGCCTGGTAGGCTGCAGTCCGTGGGGTCGCTAGGGGTCGGACACGACTGAAGTGACTTAGCAGTAGCAGCAGCTGCTGCTAAGTCGCTTCAGTTGTGTCCTATTCTTCGCGACCCCACGGACTGCAGCCCACCAGGTTCTCCCGTCCATGGGATTTTCCCGGCAAGAACACTGGAGTGGGCTGCCATTGCTTCTCCAGATATAAGCACTAGAACTAGACAAAGTATGAAGTACAGGACCTCTGCATTATTGCTCAGGCAGAGTTGCGAAGACTGAAACAGTCCCAAAAAGACTCAGAAAAATTAACCATTTAGAATGTTATGAATTTAAAATCTGGTCACCTCCTTCTCAACTGGCTTCGAAAGTTTTCCTAGTGAACAGAGGTTACTATAATTATTTAAACTCATTTTGAATGAAAAAGGACTTCCCTTGCGGCTCAGTCCCTGAGTCAGGAAGATCCCCTGAAGGAAGACTTGGCAACCCACTCCAGTATTCTTGCCTGGAGAATCCCAAGGACAGAGGAGCCTGGTGAGCTGCAGTCCATAGGGTCTCAGGGAGTCAGACTTGGCTGAGCTACTAATACTTTCACTTTAAATGAAAATAAAGCCTGCATAACAATAGCGAAAATAATGTGATAAGAGCTACATTTATCAAATACCTATTATGTTCAGACACAATTAAAAGCACATTATGTGTGTTAGGTAATGTATTATATGAAAAATTATATGAAAATACTGCGGTTTTTTTAAACCATTTTATATATGAGGACACTGAATTACCTATGTATTTCTGTATTTCATAGCCAGTGACAAATAGGGCCCAGTTTCTCTTTCCAGTAATGAGGTCTCAAAACATGTATTAAGGCCATTATGTTAATAATGATATTATTAATTTCTGCTTCTACCTTAGAAACAGATGATCCCTCACACTATTTCTCCAACTTTGAACAAAGAGTACTAACTGCTTTAAAATACAACACTGTGCACACATTAATGGATTAACAAATGCAGACAACTAATCATGGTACCATGTTTACAGAAAATAAAGCAAGAGATTTAGGTAAGCAAGAGCCACAGTGAAAGCGAGACTTCTGATTTTAAAACAGTGCTGACCCCTTTTATATCAGAAATTACTCAAAACAAGGAAAAAACCCTGAAACACAAGCCCTACTTATGTTGCAATGTCGGAGATAACCAGAAGCTAAGAAGAGAGTGCACAGGCTAGACACGGGAGCATCTCCAAAATGGCTTGTCATTAAACAGAAGCTGGCAGCAGAGATGGGCAGAGGAGTCACGCAGGCAGACCGCGTCGTCAGGAAGCAGTCTGTTGGTGAGATAGGCTGGAGAAAAGAGACTGAATCCTTGATAGCCCTAGAACTGCCAGACTTAGAGGACTGGGAGGAAGTAGACTCTAAACATCTCACTCACATACATGCTATGCTATAACGAGAACTTCTACCAGCGTGAAAGACTGCCTTGACCGTTCTCTCAAGGAAAACGTATGGTCCAGCTAGAACCCACCTGGTCAGACAAATGACTAATAGTATTCAAGGACATCATACAAGTCTTTACTAGCATACCGAAAGAAAATAAGAGGAGTGGAAGAAAAAAACAGAAAAAATTAGTAACTCGCCGCAAAAATGTGTCCGACTCTTTGCGACCCCATGGACACCAGGCTCCTCCATCCATGGGATTTTCTAGGCAAGAGTACTGGAGTGGGTTGCCATTTCCTTCTCCAGGGAATCTTCCCGACCTAAGGATCGAACACAGGTCTGCTGAATTGTAGACAGACGCTTTACCTCCTGAGCCATCAGGGAAGTCCGATAAAGGAGCAAATAATTTTAAATGGCATATAATCTATAAAATTATTGAATCACTATGTTCTACACTTGAAACTAATATAACTTTATAAATCAAGTACACTTCAATACAAAAAGAAACAAATGAAAACTGTGACCATCGATGTTATCATGAATTTTTTAAAATGTAATCAGTACATTGCTCCAAAAAATAAAATCTCAAAAGAAAAGGACATGAGCTCTGGAGAGAAATAGTAGGAAAACAGAATAAGGTAAAATATCACATCGCTGAACTTAGAAATGGTGGGGGAAAAAATGCTATCATAGAAATGAGCTCCATTTGGAAAACAGACTTATAAAGTAAATAATGCTGCAAACACAGTAAAAGATGGAAGATGTGATGGGGAAAAGGAAGAAAATAAGATAAAAATGAGCAAGTTGATTAGAGAAAATCATACATATGGAGAAGTGAGATTCATTCTATGCAGAATTGATGCTGATAAAAAAGAAATGCAAAATAATGGTAGATAAAAATAAAAAAACTATTTGGTTTAAGAAAACTATCAAAATAATAAGTCTATGGGTTCACAGGACACAGGAAAAAATGCACAAAAACTTCCAGTCTGAGGTATTTCTCAGTTAAGCTCCCATTTTCATTTCTCTTATGGTGGGATAGGGAAAAGAGAAGTCATTTAAAGCTGATACTTGAAAGTATAAAATAATAAAAAGAATAAATGTAAAAACTAAGAGAATTGTCTCTATTAATTGAAATCAGTTACAGAAAGGAAAGATATAAGGTAAGAAAGCATTGAAATATAATTATTTTATTATGAATGACAGTAACTAGTCAATCAACTTTCCATTAAAAATAATTATTTATAAAAATTTACAGTTAGAATTGTAATTATTAGGAAAAATCAGAATAATTGCAAATAAATATTACAAATTATACACAAGACAAAATCAGCAAAACAAATTCAAACTATATTGCAAGCTTCAGAAACAAACATATAAAAATGTAAAAACAAAAAAATCACAGTAATATACTAAAATGCAAAAACACCAAACAAATCTTTTATACTAGTGGGCTGAATTCACATATTAGCTTGACAATAGAGACTTCTAAAACAAATCAGAAAGGTAAAAATAAAAAGATAAACATATACATACCAGGCACATGAAAACAAAAAGAAAACAGATGTCATAACCACTTTTTTAGTATGAAATATCTTTATTTTACCTCTGTTATTACTCTTTAACCTTCCATTCTGTATTGGTGTGTAGCTTATTAACAGTGCTGTGATAGTTTCAGGTGAAGGGATTCAGCCATGCGTACCCGCTGTCCCTCAGACCCTTCTCCCAAGCAGCTGCCACATAACATTGAGCAGAGTGCCGAGTGCTCTTGCTGTGATCCATTCCAAATATAGTAGTCTCTACATGTTCACCCCAGACTCTCTAAGTATCCCTTCCCGAGCAGCCATAAGTCTGCTGTCTCTTTCTGTTTTGTAAGTTCATTTGTACCATTTCTTTTTATATTCCACACATAAGGGATGGCAAAGTACACATATTAAGGAGGATGAACTATACAAAAAAGCATGCTCTATAAGACAAAGTGTACAATCCAAAATGCAGAATTATGATTCGGGTCAAACAAGATAGCAGCAGTATTCGGAAAATTAAAAGTATAAGCACACCGTACTTCACTGCACTGTTTTACTGTGCTTGCTGCGTTGTATTGTGCCACGCTGCTTACGGATTGAGGGTCTGCGGTGACTGCACAGAAGTTTACCGCTGTTCCAGTAGCACTTGGCCTCTTGCTGTCTCTGTGTCACATTCTGTCAGCTCTCACAAGAGTCCACACTTTCTCATCATTGTTAGTGATATATTAGTAATCTGTGATCAGCGATCTTTGATACTCCTATTGCAGCTGTTTCGGTGTGCGCTGAGCCGTGCAGATATAAGACACTGATCTTCAGCAGTAAAGGTTATGTATGTTCTTTCTGCTCCACGGACCAGCTGTTCATTTCTTTCCCTCTCCTCCGACCTCTCTAATCCCTGAAATGCAACTATACTGAAATCAAGGCAATTAATAGCCACACAATAGCCTTTAAACGTTTAAGTGAAAGAAACATTTTGTCACTCGCACTTTTGTTGAGAAACATTTTTGTTTCTCACTCTCACAAAGTGAGCAACATTTTCTCACTTTGTCAAAACCTATAAATGATTGTCCTGTGCTAAGCTGCTTCAGTCTAGCGTCTGACTCTTTGCTAACTTGTGGACTGCAGCCCTCCAATCTCCACCGTCCATGGGATTCTCCAGGCAATCATACTGGAGTGGGTCGCCATGCCGTCCTTCAGGGGATCTTCCCAATTCAGGGATCAAACTCATGACTCACGTGTCCTGCGTTGGCAGGCAGATTCTTTACCACCAACGTCATCTGGGAAGCCCCTTTCTCAGATAGACCACTAGATAAACTAATCAAGGAGAAAGGAGAAAAGAAACAAGAAAAGGAGCACAGAAAAGTGCAAAATGAGAAATCATTAATAGGAAAAGACCCACAAACAAGATTAGAGGCTACTTCCCTCATCTGTATTCAAAAGCCTGTACAAAATAGGTGACATTCTAGGAGAATATAAATTAAAGAAACTCATCTCAGGGTGTTACCCTTAGGATATTGGCAGTCGAATGCATTCAACATCAAGTCACTGACATGCCTAACTTTTTCTAAAATCCAACAGTACATGTCACAAAAACCCTCCATCCTATTAACCCATTCCGACCCCTAGACAATTACCGCATGCCGAACGTGCGCAAGATACAGGCTTTCGCCGAAGACCATAGCCGACGCAGCAGCTTGCCAGTCAGTTTAACCCAATGGTTCAGAATCTAAGGACCGTGAACTCAAATTCAACTGGCAAACCTCTTGGTAGAAGTTTAATTTACACTGCAAATATTCACCGTGCTGTATTTACTAGCCATAATGTCATTTCTCTCAGTCGTATTGGAAATATTGATGTCTCGCAGCATTATATGTACGGTGATGGCAGATTCAGTCACCTGACCTTATTTGAAGTTCCTTTCTTTCACATCCAGGACATCCAAAACTTTGCTCCTGGCAATAGAATTGTCAGGCTCGAACAATTAAAACCTACCACCTCAGCACTAGAGCTTTGGTGGGGTATGAAAAATTCAGTCGCTGTTTAGGTACGCAGTTGAGCTGTTTCTTTTCCTTCTCCTTTGCCGTATGTGCCTTCCTGAACATCAGTAGAAATGGAAGAGGCCTGTGCTATGGCAGCCTGGACCACTGAAGAGTAGAAACACCTCTGCTCTTAAAAAAGAAATAAAGCAGTGCCATTCAGGTATGTCCGCCTACTCAATTTCCAGCATCCCACCAATTTCCTTGCCATTTCTTTTCTCTTTTCTTCCCAAATCTTTTATTCCTAAATTCCTAAAGAGGCCTTTAATTGTGAAGTATGTTCAGGGAACAAAGAAGGGTTCCTCCATGGAAGGAAAGAATGCAAGCTTCAGAAAGGTAGACATTGTTGTCTGTTTTGCGTGCTGAGCTGTCGCAAGGCCTAGAACATACCCAGTGTATAGCAGGACCTTGGTAAATATTTACTGAAGTAAAGAATAAAGCCTGGAACATGAGAAAGGAGTGGATGGCAGAAATGCGACTGAAATTAAGGAGATTTCCAGTTGTAATTAAGCTGCTCCCTAAATCCAAAATCCTCAGTGATCGTCTACTGCGAAGACGATAAAATCTAAACTCTCTCTTCCACCCTGATCAGACTTCAACTTCCATTTTCAGGTTTATCTTGCACTGTATTATGTTGTCTATGCCTGCAACAGACTGGCTCACCATCCTACCTTGCCCACACTACCTCAACTGTCTATGTCCCATAAATATTTACGGTGAATCTCAATATTTTTCCTTCATTTTCTTTCCTGAAGTTCTTCTGGATTCTCTCTACTCCCCTGTTCCTCAACACAATGTGATTGCTACTTAAAAAGAATCTCCATTTTCCTCTGTTCTTACTTCTCTCTTGTCTCTTGGAACATGTGGCCTTGAATTATACTCATCTATAGTTTTGTCTTATCTCATCGTCACAGTGGCTGTCATCATTTTATTCCTTAAAAAATTAAACAAGTGATGTTCACATGTGCAATACTATATCACTGGGCTCTGTCACTCTATTTCTTTCTTGCCCACTCAGGAAAACAGATATAGATTTGGGGTGGGGGGGAGGGCAGAGATAACAGAAATGAAGTTTAATTTATCCTGATATTTTAAGTAATTTGAGATTCCATTACCAATATAGTATCAGTCGCCAACCACCGACAAGTTGTCTCACAATTGACAGTTAGCATTCAATATTCTTTACAATATTTAAAAGGCATTTTTATGCTGTTTTTGTTCAGTCACTTAGTCATATCCAACTCTTTGTGACCCCATGAACTGCAGCACTCCAGCCTTCGCTGTTCTTTACCCTCTCCCGGAGCTCACTCAAACTCATCTCCATTGAGTCGGTGATGCCATCCAACCACCTCATCCTCTGTCACCCCCTTCTCCTCCTGCCCTTAATCTTTCCCAACATCAGGGTCTTTTCAAATGAGTCAGCTCTTTGCATCAAGTGGCCTAAGTATTGGAATTTCAGCTTCAGCATCAGTCCTTCCAATGAATATTCAGGGTTGATTTCCTTTAGGATGGACTGGTTTGATCTCCTTGCAGTTCAAGGAACTCTCAAGAGTCTTCTCCAACTCCACAGTTTAAAAGCATCAGTTCTTCAGTGCTAACCCTTCTTTATGGTCCAAATGTCACATCCATACATGACTACTGGAAAAACCGTAGCTTTGACTATATGGACATTTGTAGGCAAAGTAATGTCTTTGCTTTTTAATATACTGTCTAAGTTTTTCATACCTTTTCTTCCAAGGAGCAAGTGTCTTTTAATTTCATGGCTGCAATCACCATCCACAGTACTTTTGGAGCCGAAGAAAATCAAATTTGTCACTGTGCCCACTTTTTCCACACCTATTTGCCATGAAGTAAGGGACTGATGTTGGTGATGGACAGGGAGGCCTGGCGTGCTGTGGTTCATGGGGTCACAGAGTTGGACACGACTGAGCAACTGAACTGAACTGAACTGAAGGGACTGATGCCATGATCTTCATTTTTGAATGTAGAGTTTTAAGCCACCTTTGCACTCTTCTTCATTTTTATAGTCTTATATTTCTTTCTGTATCAGCTAACATAAGAACATGTATAGGTAAGCCAGTGAGCCTCACTTTTTAGGAGGCATATCAGAATCACTGACATGGGAGTGAGAAATCATATGCCTATAATTCGGAAAATAGGCTGTCTTCAGCCCACTATGAGTTCTGTAGTCTTCTCTGGTGGAAAGTGAGAACATCAGTTAGCTTTCTTCAATCAAAGGGTCTCAAGTCACGGTTGAAAGTTGGATCTCTTTCTCTCACTGGGATTGTGGAGGCCTAAGTTTTCTGACATTATGGGTTTCCTGTTAAGTGGAGAAAGTAGCCTGATACAAAGTACACAAGCTGCCCACAATCTATTTAATATATGCTCCTATCTCTTCCCACTGAGTACGAAAGAGGTAACTTTTATTAATGAAATTGGACCATATAATTCAAGAATGACATGAAAGGAAAAAAGTTAGGACAAACACACAGGTACCAAAAACAAATTAGTAAAAATAAATTAAATTAGGAAGACTTTTCCAGTTATAAGTATTGCCTGAAGATGAAGCTTTATACAATACAGTGTCCTCTCCATCACCAGAAGAATGGGAATTAGATAATTTTCTAAGTGCTATCATCAGTTCAGTTCAGTTCAGTCACTCAGTTGTGTCCAACTCTTTGCGACCCCATGGACTGCAGCACGCCAGGCCTCTCTGTCCATTACCAACTCCCGGAGCTTACTCAAACTCATGTCCATTGAGTCAGTGATGCCATCCAGCCACCTCATCCTCTGCCGTCCCCTTCTCCTCGTGCCTTCATTTTTTCTTAGCATCAGGGTTTTTTCCAGTGAGTCAGTTCTTTGCATCAGGTGGCCAAAGTGAAGAATGGACTTGGTGGAAAAGACCCTGATGCTGGGAAAGACTGAAGGCAGGAGGAGAAGGGGATGACAGAGGATGAGATGCTGGGAAAGACTGAAGGCAGGGGGAGAAGGGGACAACAGAGGATTAGCCTATCATAATACCCCAAAATTAATAGTATTCTTGTACACTGCACATTTTATTGTATATGCAAGTATATCTGTGCTCTCGTTAGACTGTAAACTCATTGAAGACCAGATCATATCTTAATGGCTTGTCAGTCCCTGAGTCAGAAGAGGTACTTGGTAAATATTTTTGTTATGACTATATGACTTAATGGGAACATTTAAAAAGGATGTATATATTTGATGGCTAGGTTAGTAGTCGGAGAAGGCAATGGCAAGCCACTCCAGTACTCTTGCCTGGAAAATCCCATGGATGGAGGAGCCTGGTAGGCTGCAGTCCGTGGGGTTGCTAAGGGTCGGACACGACTGAGCGACTTCACTTTCACTTTTCACTTTCACACATTGGAGAAGGAAATGGCAACCCACTCCAGTGTTCTTGCCTGGAGAATCCCAGGGATAGGGGAGCCTGGTGGGCTTCCGTCTATGGGGTCACACAGAGTCGGACACGACTGAAGTGAGTTAACAGCAACAGGTTAGTAGTACTTCTGTATCCAATTCTAAAAATTTATGTATCTGTGATCTCCTATGAAGATTACTATAGAATTATTTTGCCTCTGATGAATCTGAAGAAACAAAAGACCAAAACTCTGATCGATGGTAACTAGACATTTGGGAGTTATCAGTTTGTAATGTATGCAGATGTCAAATTATAATGTTTTATATCTGAAACTTACACAATAAAAAAAGACTAATCCTAATCTTTGAAGGTAAAGTGATAGATCAAAATAAAGAAAAATATCACAACCACAATGTGAAAAAAATACACAGTCAATGTTCTCTATTAACAAAATGAAGCCTTTGCTTTTTAAAAATTCATAATGGGAAATAACAGATTTCTCCTGTACTCCACATTAATCAGAGGGAAAGGAAAAGAAATAAAAGACTTCACACCCTAGATGGGATATTATTTAAAATGCTTACATTTACCATATAATTCTTTGGCTTGACATTTCCTATGCAATATCTTTGTAAGTCTAGCATAGGAAATTCAAGAACTATCCCACTGCAACCACTGTAATAAAATACATTTGGAAGTTATTGAAACTTTCTTTAAATTTTATAAAAATTCAACTTTAATCCCTTTGTAGATTGATGACCATGTTACTCCTTTACTGTTTACAGGATTCTCAAGGTAAGAATACTGAAGTGGCTTGCCATTCTCTTCTCCAGCGGACCACGCTTCGTCAGGCACTATCCATCAGGGATGTGCCCTCGGCCGCTCTGCAGAGCTGGATGCTTACCCGGTGACCTGGCTGTCCCACTGCGGTCCCCACTGAGCGTATAAATCTTCACTGGCTGTCGGGTGCCACTCACCGTGCAGCCAGGGGTCAAGCAAAGGCCCTGCTGGAGTGGCTGGGAAGGGGGTTTAGGGGAGGCTGGAGCTGATGCTGGAAGACACCCAGGAGTGGAGGGCACCCCCCGCCCAACGAGCCTCGCTGCTGCGGCTCACTGCCCTGGGGTCAATCCACTTTCAGTTCAGTTTAGCTTTCTCTTTATTCTCCTCTTAATAAAATATTCTTTTTCTGCCTCTGCATGGTGAATGAAGATAACTCAAGAAAGACATTTACATCGGTAACAGCATAACCATATTCTGCCTATATGGTTTTTCTTGAGTTTTTAATGGAGTATATTATCTTTAGCATCATGTTGGACGTTTACAACACACTTTAGCTGATAGGTTACTGACCATAATTTCAGTCTTTCATTCATTATCTTTGATTAATACCAGGGAAAAACTGGTTGAGCTTATCAGTTTAATCTTTATAACTTATCTTCATAGGCAACTTTAAAAAACTTAGTAAATATCTTGCTAGCTATATATACATTTTGTTTGTAGAAATATTTTATTCTGAAAAATGTTAATAGATGGAGTTTAGATAACAATATTTAATTATTACATATTAAATTTGGTTTTGACTTAACTTCTTTCTTATGTACCTTTTCAAAATTGACTTAGAATTTTTTAACACAGTTTTTAAAATGTCTTTATTTTTAGTTGGAGGATAATTGCTTTACAGTTCTGTGTTCCTTTCCGCCGTTCATCACCATGAATCAATCACTGGTGTACATACAGCCTCTCCCTCTTGAGCCTCCCTCCCACCTCTCACCCCACCCCTCTCTAGAGCTCCCTGCATCATACAGCAAATCCCCATGCCTATCTCCGTTTTACACATGGGGACACATATGTTTCAGTGCTAGTCTCTCAATTCACCCCACACGCTCCTTCCCCTGCTGTGTCCACAAGTCTATTTTCTAGGCCTGTGTCTCTACTGCCCTACAAATAGGTTCATCATTACCATCTTTCTAGATTCCATAAATATGTATTAATATGTGATACTTGTTTTTCTCTTTCTGCCTTACTTCACTCTTTGTAAGAGGCTCTAACTTCATCCACCTCACTACAACTGAATCAAATTCATTCTTTCTTATGGCTGAGTAATATTCTACTGTTTATATGTACGACATCTTTATCCATTAATCTGTAGATTGACATCTAGGTTGCTTCCATGTCCTGGCTATTTTAAATAGTGCTGCAGTGAACAACGAGGTATATGTATCTTTTGGAATTATGATTTTCTCAGGCTATGTGCACAGTAGTGGGATTGCTGAGTCATATGGTAGATTTATTCCTTTTTTTTTAAGGAACCTCCCTACTGTTTTCCATAACAGCTGTATCCCACCAACAGTGCAAGAGGGTGCCCTTTTCTCTACATCTTCTCCAGCATTTACTGTTTGTAGACGTCTTCTTGATGGCCATTCTAACTGGTGTGAGGTGATACCTCCTTGTAGTTCTAATTTGCATTTCTCTAATAATAAGTGATGTTGAGAATCTTTTCATTTGTTTATTAGCCATTTGTATGAAATTTTAAATCTTGAGCACAAATCCTCCAAAATCTACAACACAAGAGATGTCTTATTCTTTCTTTAATGGACTTAGGAAGCTTGTGGCATTTATCCTTCTATAAACAAAATTTTTAAGAAAAGAATTTCTCTTGTCAATATTTGTCCTAATCTGCTCTCTAAAAACTTAATTCACAAGGTTTACTTTCTTTCACATAATGCTCTATAAATAATAGAATTAAAATATTTCTTTAATTTCAGAACATCAAATATCTTGAACAAGTAAAATTCATGATTTGTTTGCCAATATAATTAAAGGTTTTTAAAAGTCCGACTGAGCGACTGAACTGAACTGAACTGACTGAAAAGTCCTTTTATTTCATTATGTAACTTTTTTCAGGCTAAATCTATTTAATTATAGTTTCATTAAACCAAGGCAGAAACATTTGATTTTATTTTTGTGATTGCCATTATAGTAAAACGCATGAGAAACAAAAGAAAATTTAAAAGACCACCTGTGTTCTTATGCCTGATAGTGCCATTCATCTCAAAAAGCTGAAATCTAATTCACAGCACAAACAGTTTTCTGTAAAATAGCCAATTAAAATATCCTTAACTGCTATTAATTTTTCATTTTCTATTTTTTCAGTATCCTTCATCTCCAAGCTTTCTACAATGAATGTGCATTACTTTAATGAAAAAAATTATAAATAAGATTAATGCTATGTGACCCATCTAATAAGAATTAAAATAGATACTAAATATAGCTAGATGCAAAATTAGTTTTACAATTTTAATTTCATGTGAAATAAAGTGCAAAATAATATAACTGGGATAAACTGAAAAGCTTCAGATGTTTGAAAAGCTCTCAAACAATTATTTATAAACTAAAACTTTCTCCCTTAAAGGATGTGATAAAACAACTCATTTTAAAAGTGCCTATGCCTATCAAGATTGCCGGGAGAAATATCAACAACCTCAGATATGCAGATGACACCACCCTTATGGCAGAAAGTGAAGAGGAACTAAAAAGCCTCTTGATGAAAGTGAAAGAGGAGAGTGAAAAGGTTGGCTTAAAGCTCAACATTCAGAAAACTAAGATCATGGCCTCTGGTCCCATCACTTCATGGGAAATAGATGGGGAAACAGTGGAAACAGTGTCAGACTTTATTTTGGGGGGCTCCAAAATCATTGCAGATGCTGATTGAGCCACGAAATCAAAAGATGCTTACTCCTTGGAAGGAAAGTTATGATTAACCTAGACAGTATATTAAAAAGCAGAGACATTACTTTGCCAACCAAGATCTGTCTAGTCAAGGCTATGGTTTTTCCCATGGTCATGTATGGATGTGAGAGTTGGACTGTGCCACCGAAGAATTGATGCTTTTGAACTGTGGTGTTGGAGAAGACTCTTGAGAGTCCCTTGGACTGCAAGAAGATCCAACCAGTCCATTCTAAAGGAGATCAGTCCTGGGTATTCATTGGAAGGACTGATGCTAAAGCTGAAACTGCAATACTTTGGCCACCTCATGGGACGAGTTGACTCACTGGAAAAGACTCTGATGCTGGGAGGGATTGGGGGCGGGAGGAGAAGGGGACAACAGAGAATGAGATGGCTGGATGGCATCACCGACTCTGTGGACATGTGTTTGAGTGAACTCCGGGAGTTGGTGATGGACAAGGAGGCCTGGCGTGCTGTGATTCATGGGTTCGCAAAGAGTCGGACACGACTGAGCGACTGAACTGAACTGATGCCTATCAAGTTGGTTTGCAATATCTTCAAGATCCAGCTTTTGTAAATATTGCGAATTTTAGAAAATGCTCATACAGTTTGGTCAGTAGTCTTAATGTGTCTGAAATTGTGAAGACAAACATTTCTAAAAGAAAAACAAGTAATGAATAGAGGTTTAGAAAAGATTTTACACAAGCAAACTGATTTATACCCAAATAAGAAAAAAATATTGTGCAATGTGCATGGAAAGTCACTCGTTCTAAACCCCTCGTTAGTATATTAACATAACAGCATTTAACTTATTTTTATTAAAGCAATAATCTACAGAAATCAGTTCACATGATCACTGTTACTTCTTTTATTTTACTGTTAGAAACCCTAGTGATAGTTATAATAATCATCTACTGATATTAATGACAAATGACATCTGTGATGGAGAGAAGAAAGTAATATGATGGTAAAGAGATCAGCTGGAAGGTCACTGTAAAGGCCTGGGGTGGAGAGACACCAGAAATAGCAATGGAAGGCGAAGCATGGCGATGAGGAGGGCTGGAGGCCCCAGTGCTGGATGGAAAATGTGAGGCCGCTTGTCCAGAAAAGCAGGGGGAAAGTACCATTAAAAGCACTGAAATACAAACCTTTTTCTTTTCTCCCATAGCTTCTCTCTGGATCTGTCATGATGGTTTTATTTGCTATGTACTAGCCTTTCACGTGCATTTAAACTGCTCCCTGCAAGTTAGGTAAACTATTATTATTTCAAGCTTAAATCTGATAGCCTTTACCTTTGCAAAGCAAAACTGACTGAAGCTTTTGTCTGATGCAGAAGTCAATGCTATTTGTAGCAACCACTTCCATTAACCATATAGAAACTCTTGTATTTTTTCAGGAAAATTCTCTTTTAAATAACACTTCAGTTCAGTCGCTCAGTCGTGTCCAACTCTTTGTGACCCCATGGACTGCAGCACGCCAGGCCTCCCTGTCCATCACCAACTCCCGGAGTTTACTCGAACTCATGTCCACAGAGTTGGTGATGCCATCCAACCATCTCGTCCCCTGTCCCCTTCTCCTCCCGCCTTCAATCTTTCCCAGCATCAGGGCCTTTTCAAATAAGTCAGTTCTTCACATCAGGTGGCCTAAGGATTGGAGTTTCAGCTTCAGCATCAGTCCTTCCAATGAATATTCAAGACTGATTTCCTTTAGGATGGACTGGTTGGATCTCCTACTGGTATCTTTAGAAGGATCATGGGTTATTTCATTCAAAGTAAAGGATAGATATATTCAAAGAAGAATAGACAGGTAAGGCAGGGCTTGCATATGTAGTTTTAAATATAAACTTGGTACATGTTACTTTTCTCACAAAGTACTTCTTAAATAATAAGTGAGTTCCACAAGTGTGTCTCATGAGTGAAATGAATTAGAAGAAATCCAGACTTCACAGTTGAAGAAATCAGCTTATCGAACTGCGCACTCCAGTGAAGCTGATTTGAGTGGGGAGTTGTTTTGAAGTTCATGGAAATACTTAGGGCAGCATGCCAAATATAAAATCTGTCCTCAGTTTAATCATTGCAGTCTAGACAATCAAGCTAAAAATATTGGTAATTAATTACTTATTTAAAGGGTATATTAAGTTTTCTATAGCTGATTAGAAATCTTGAGCCCAATTTCCCAAACCACTGGTAAAGAGGCAATTTGGTTTTTTTATGGCATACGGATTGGGGCAGCCAGGGGATTGGGATAAAAGTGCTTTCGTCTCATGCAGTGATTTCTAAAACATCTTCAATGAATAGAGTAAAATGATTGAGTAGGAAGAGGTCTGTAGAAATCTCTGTAATGTTTCTGCCCAGATGTTTTCCCAATTACACAGCTCTAACATCAATTCCGATCTAACATCAATGGCGTCCTAAGCCATTCTAAGCTAGATAAAACTGAAAAGATATAGATAGAATGCTGGAAGGCTTATCATCACCTTTAGTTTACAGTTTTACTATTCTAATAATAATGGTGATGAAGATGAATGATCATTTATATAATACATTTCAGGTGCTGGGCTTCCCTGGTGGCTCAGCTGGTAAAGAATGCACCCACAATGTGGGAGACCTGGATTCGATCACTGAGTTGGGAAGATCCCCTGGAGAAGGGAAAAGCTACCCATTCCAGTATTCTGGCCTAGAGAATTCCATGGGCTGTATAGTCCCTGGGTTCGCAAAGAGTCAGACACGACTGAGTGACTTTAATTTTCTATTAGGTGCTGGAGATCATGCTAGGTGTTTCATTGTCTCATTTAATCAATAAATCAATAAAAAATTATCATCCTGCAATAAAGATGCAGACACTGAGGCTTAGAAAAATTAAGCAAAATTTCCCAAAGTTATGAAATGGAAGAATTAGGAGGCAGAGAGTCACCAAAGAAAATCTCAGCAACTTGGGAACCATATTGGCACACTCTGGTGCCCTCTCTCTAGCGGCTGGAGTTTTACACTGGCTCCTCTCTTGGTCTATAACATTCTTCAGGTTTTTTTCCCACGGCTGAGTCTTTCTCGTCGTTGAGAAGTGTCTTTCCGGAAGGGGTCCTTTGTTGGCCCCTGGCGTCCTATTCTGCTGCTTCTCATCTCCTACTCATTACCCACAGTGCTCTTATCGGTGTGTGATTATCTTAAGGTTTCTCACTTGTTAAATGTCCATTTCTCTCTCTTGAATGACAGCTCCATGAAAGCTGGGACCTCACCTTTCTTTTTCTCTACTGTATTTCCAGAACGGAGCATACTTCTTGAACACATTAAATGCTCAGTAAATGTTTATGGGGCTCCCCTTGTGGCTCAGCTGGTAAAGAATCCGCCTGCAGTGCAGGAGACCTGGGTTCGATCCCTGGGTTGAGAAGATCCCCTGGAGAAGGGAAAGGCTACCCACTCCAGTATCCTGGCCTGGAGAATTCCATGGACTATACGGTCCATGAGGTCGCAAAGAGTTGGACAAGACTGAGCGACTTTCACTTTCACATGTTTATAAAGTGCGTGACTGAATCCTGACAGAAAGGTGTCAGGAAAGATTGTGGCTGGCCCTTTAGGACAAGGCGGTGAATGCCCCTATCCAGCACGTCAGACTCATGGGTTATTCAACCACGAGTTCAAACACACAAAAAGGATGGCTGCACAAAAAGCTGGGTTTTCTTGAACTACCTGACTGACCACCCTAATGTTCATGAAAGTCAGTCTCCTCTTTGTGGGACTATCAACCATGACATATGAGATGAGCAGCCTCTAAAGTCTCAAACCACAAGGAAGATGTGTTCATTGCAAAATCTGGCCCCCAAGTCAGGAAGCATAGCAGTCAACCAGCTCAGTGGGTAAGGAGCAGAAATTCTCTTTTCCCTTAGACTCCCTCTTATAAGCCTCACGTGCTCAGAAAACTTGCTTGAGCCATAACCCATGTAGTTCAATTCAGGATCAGTATTACATTTAAAGAATGCTGTCCAAAGATGCAAATAATATTACTCATATCAACAATTAATAAAGCAGATTTCAGCCTCCTTTATGTCTCTCCAAAGGCATTGAAGGAACACAGGTCGTTCAGTTCAGTCGCTCAGTCGTGTCCAACTCTTTGTGACCCCATGGACTGCAGCACACCAGGCCTCCCTGTGCATCACCAACTCTCAGAGCTTGCTCAGACTCATGTCCATCGAGTTGGTGATGCCGTCCAACCATCTCATCCTCATCCTCTATTTCACACGTCATGACCCTCACTGAGCCTTGTTCTTCCATTTTTCACCCTCCCCACACAATCTCCTGTTTATCAATTCCTCTCTTTCCTTAAAGGTCTTATAGTTAGACCGCCGATGTAGTGTATCCAAATACCTTCTCCCTATCCTATTGCTGACAATTTCACGGTCAGCAAAGGTAATAAAGTATGATCAGTACAACATTAATAAATTTTAACCTATCACACCCACAAAAGGACCATTTTCCCTCGAAGAACAATGTGGAAGCATACCAGATTTTTATTTCTCTTCCTATTTATATGTTGCTGTTTAGTTGCTAACTCATGTCCAACTCTTTTGTGACCCCATGGACTATAGCCAGGCAAGAATTCTGGAGTAGGTTGCCATTTCCTTTTCCAGAGGGTCTTCCTGACCCAGGGATCCAACCCATGTCTCCTGCTTGGCAGGTGGATTCCTTACCACTGAGCCACCAGGGAAGCCCTTCCTTATTTATGATTTGTACAGGCATGTTTTTATTCTTTTGTGTGACTCTCTTTATGAATCCATTAGGAAATAATATTTTCTCTGGGAAATAAAGCATATTTAACCTGTATATATTGATAGATTTGAAATGTATAAATTATTAAATATTTGCAAAGAAAGGTGATGATCAGTGGCAGGAAAATAGTATCATTTCTATAAAAGGAGATTTTATTATCCCTCAAGTATAAGCAGTTGTGTATTTGTTACCATGAAAGTTTTTGAGGTGCATGTCATACTTAGATAATTATCATTGGTACAAGCAAAGAATCATTCATCTGTAAGTTATACTAGGAAGCTATCTCAAAATTCCAATCCCAAAGTTATAGTCTCTCCCCAAAGCCAAAGGAAAAATTTCATAAATGATTTGCTTTCATCTTACTTTCCTTTCAAAAATAAAACTTTTTCAAGCCAAAATATTTATGATTTGTATTCACTATACTTCTCCTTTCAAAAATAGAACTCTTTCAAGACAAAATATTTCCCTGAGGTAAAGGTTTTGTCAGAGTATAGCCACACGATTTTTTCATTTGAAGAATTATTTCAATGGCCCAAATATCATGTTCTCTCTTACAGGATATTCTAATGAATAATTAATCAAGCTACTCTTCTTGGCAAAATCAGAACTGTATTATGCGTAAATGAGTTACATACTCAAATCGTCAAATGACTAAATGAACAAAACACCCCGGAGGATTTTTTAATTAACACAATCTAAAATAATTGGTAAAAGCAGAAGAATTAAAAGCTGTGGAAATTGTTACATGTTCGATTGTCGTTAGACTCCTGATGCCATTTCTCCCCACCTGCCCCAGGCTCCCCTTTGTGTTGCAAATCTAAAGCCTGGAAGCTACCTTCTTCACAGTTCCTGTGAGTGGGATTATAGGTTAGAATGCGCCTGCTAGGAGCCCTTGCATAAAATTTGAGAGGCAAAAGAAAAGCAGAAACCAGGTTATTGTTTCTGCACTGGAGGCGGGCAAAACCTTTAGGTGTTTGCCTGGGAATCACCAAGCTCAACTCTGGAAGGACAACCAGGGCACGTGTTCCAAGTCACTTCAGTTAGTCATGTCCAGCTCTTTGCAACCCCATGGACTGTAGCCCACCAGGCTCCTCTGTCCATGGGATTCTTCAGGCAAGAAGAGGGAAGTGGTTGCCCTTCCCTCCACTGTGAACAAAATCAGTAGTTTCCTGTAATTCCAGAGATTTTCTGAAAACTACAACAGCTGAGAGTAAAAGGCCCTATTCTGACCTTCACACTCCCAGCTCTGCTAATGACTTTGTAAGCATCTAATTACCTTCATTATCTAGTTTATTGAATTAAATGTGTCTAGTTTAATTCAATTCATCTGATTTATTGAAACCTTTTCTGCTTGAGATATCTTGAGTGATGGTTTTTGTTCTTGACCAAATTTTGGACAACACATGCTATTCTTTTCTGAGATGACATATAGCTTGTGAGCAGATTCTGTCAGTTCAAAAACATTAATGGAAATGTGTCCTTAGCTTTACGTCATTCATATCACATTTGGTTCCATCGCAAAATGATGCTGAGCTTGTGGGTGCTGTGTGTTCTCCTGCTGCTGTGATTGAAGTACCACTTAAATACAAACGTATTGACGCTTGCTGTATCTGTTGCACACTTCTTTTCCTGCCAAGTAACAGAAATGGGAGAAAATGTCTTGGCTTTCGCCCTCCAGATGCACAAAATCTAGTAGGGAAAGTGATAGTAATATTCATTAAAAATATTGATCAAAACAAGACAGCATTCAGAGAATGTCAGGGGAAAGACACGGAATGTCTTTTTCTTCATCGATCTCATTTCACCCCACTCCCATCTTACCAGCAAATTTACTCGATGGCAGTCTCTAAGAGAAGCCTTGAACGGAGTCGCAGATTTTCTGAAGGCAAAGTGAAACAAGACAAAGCACAAGGAACAAAGTCACAGGAAGAGATACGTGGGCAGAAACGCATTTCCTGGTAAATAACTTTGCTTGAAGCAAAAACCAGATGTGGGGACTGAGATGCTTATCCCTGAGATCTAAAAATGTCCGAGGATGGTGAAACGTCAGAAAGGGTATTAACCAGGAACTCTGGAAGCCTAGATTTCCATCTCATTTCTGCTACTAAATCTGACTTTTTATCACTTCAGCTCTCTGAGCCTTCAACTCATTGTCACTAAAATCACGGCTCGAACTGGATTATTCCTTAGAGTCAATTTTAGCTCTAACATTTAGGCATTGGGACAACAGTTCATCCAGGGTGTACGGGATTTTCCAATATTTTCCAGGTAGTCACAGAGTCTCCCTGGGAACCAGGCAATATTTCATTCACTAATGTGGATATTTAAAAAATAGACATGTCAATTTTCAAAATTCAGATAGTCAATATTTGAAGCATTATGTGAAATCAAAAGGAATAAGGAAATAAATTATTTTTGTGCATCTAAGGCAAAAGCATCCTGATCCACTCCATTTGACTTGGTAGATAAACTCCCTTACTGCCACTCACTATATTTTGAATGTACAGAAAGCCATGTTCCGTAGTTCTCCCAGAGCTCCACCATGGGGAAAGGGATTAACTGTATCTCCTTATAAGAAATGTGAACATACCTTATCTTCAAATATAGCCATCTAAATTTAGAGCCTTTTTCTCATGAATATTTAAATAATCAGTAATAGTAGTAATCATTCTGATTTTATAATTAAAGTAGATGAGTATTATTTTCAATTTAAGGTAGGTTTTTTTTTCTCTCTGTTAGGCAATCACAGCAATTCTTGATGAATATGTGCTTTATCTGGTAAGAAACGTCTACCAAAATAAAAAGTCACTCTGCTTTGGGGGAAAAAAAAATAGTGGATTAAATCATGCAAAATCTTTCGACTATAATTAAAATGACATGTAATTTTTTTTAATTTCCTAGTATGGATATACAAGCAAAACTCTGTAACATCAGTATACACATCTGCAAGAATTCCAATCAGTGGAAAATAGAAGCATGAAATTGCCTTGTGTTCATGAAGGAACCCCATTACTCAATCCAAGACCACTTCCACTTTAACTACATTTCCCACTCCCTCCAATGCCTGTTCTTGGTCACGGTTCCTGCAAATTAAACATTTAAATTAAAATACACAGTTTTTATATTCATTTAATCTAACGTGCATGGACTTCCCCTGTGGCTCAGCTGGTAAATAATCCACCTGCAATGCAGGAGACCTGGGTTTGATCCCTGGGTTGGGAAGATCCCCTGGAGAAGGGAAAGGCAACCCACTCCAGTATTCTGGCCTGGAGAATTCCATGGATTGTATCGTCCATGGGGTCGCAAAGAGTCAGACACGACTGAGTGACTTTCACTTCACTCACTCTAACATGTAACAGGAAGGACAGAAAGTCTTAGATTAATTTCTTTTTTCCTTAAAAAGTAGTTGGGTGGGTGCATTAGTAAGGTCTTTTTTTTCTTCCCCCTGTGCTCTAAACACTTAGTTTCCAATCAATTGTTCTAAGCCAGGGCAAACATCTCCAAGGTAGACTGTACTTTATACTTGGAAATAGGTAATTGGCACAGGTAATGTCAGTCCTTTCTACTTAATCTATGTCTAATGGCTTAGTATCAAGGGGGTACTTCTTCCAGCATAATCCAAGAATAAAGAGCATCCTTTAATATGAAATCCCATTGTTTATTCTGTCATTTATCCGGCATTTATCACAACTTATTGTACCTGTTGAATATCTGACTCTTCCGCAAGCCACTGCACTTCTTGAGGATAGACACCGTGCCTAACACGTGTTCCTCTCTTCAGCACTTATGTAATTCTTTGCATATAGTAGTGTTCCAGAATGAATAACTCTTCTTCATCAACACAGAGATTGCCTAAAACTTGGCTCAAAATAAACCACCCCATCTGTCACTGCTTTTTCTCTACTTCCCTGAATTTCTCAGACATTGAAGCACTTGTCAAGATTTCTAGGCACATAAAGTGAATTACTTTTGTTAACCATTTCCTTGTCACAGCTATTGGATAGACTGGAATATTTATGTTGGCGAGATCAGGGAGATGTGTCTGTAAAGGTAAATTGGGGTTAATACAAGTTAAAGATAGCAATAAAGCCAAATATCTCCTTTTCCTTTATAGAACTTTCTTTAAAATATGGTGTGGGATATAGTGGGTTTTTTCTTTTCAATTATTTTACCAACTAAATTGGTATCATAAATATACTCTGAATGAGAAGTAAAGTGACATCATATAGAGGTCATGGATTTCAGAATCTAAAATACCTTGCATCAACTCAATTTCAGCCTCTTTCATCCGTCCATTAAACATACCACTTCTGAGTATTCACTCAGAGCTTGACCCCCAGCAAATCATCAGGCAGACAATGATCATTAAGACATTATTCCTGTTCTCAAAAATGTTGGAAATACAAAGGTAGTGAAAGAGACATAGAAATGCAAATGTAATACACAAGTGCTACAGTAAAAGAAAATGCAGGAAACATAGGAAGTGAACTTCAATGTGTGCAGACCCAGTGATATAATATATGGAACGCGCTTTGCAAACTAAAAGCTCTGTACAAAGACAAATCATCTTGTTCTGTCCTTAGTTAATGACATAGAATGTGGTAGAAAGAAAATAAAAGAGTAGGAGTGGTCAGAAGAATCAAGAGACAGTGCAAATATCTTCCTTTGAAGAAGAAATCAGTTGCATCCAAATATTTTTTAACAATATTTGAAAGGTTCTTCCACTTCTTTTTTTTTTTTTTGGTTCTTCCACTTCTTTGTACTGAAAATCTGGCAGTTCTTACCTATCAAGGAAATCTCCATTGACTTTATTCCAAAAACTGTAGGAGTACTAAATGAGTTATAAATATTATATAAATATAAATTATGGAATAACTGGTTTGACTTACCCATTTTAATGACCCAAATGAAACATTTTAAGGCAGTGATTGACACTAACATCTTCATTCACTTTTTAACCAAAAAACAAAAAATCTTTTTTAGTATCTTGAAGGAAACAAATTATAAAACACATATCAAATAAAATACTCTTCCTGAGAAAATGTGTGTACAGCACTTAGGAGTCAGGTCAGAAAAGCAGAAGCCAGTCTAAAGTAGTCCATCCAGAAATAAATTTAATAGAAATGAGTTAGAGGCTTATAAAACACAGCTAAGAGAGTTGGGGCAGCACAGGTCAGGGAAAGCCTCTGCTGGTTTTTAGGAAATCAGGAAATGCAGGCTTATTACCACCAATGAACTCGACTCCCTGCAGCCTCAGAATGGGTGATCCACAGGGTGGAGTCTAATCCAGAACCCTGCTGGCTGAGATTCGGAAAAATGTCATTACTGAGAATTTAGGAGAAAGCCTAGGAAGGGGAAAATGGTGTCAAGTTCCCATCAGACCACCTGGCACACATCCCTTAAATTTCAACACTTTCACTTATTAAGAATAATTTTCCCAAGTTCATATTTTTAGTAATTTAAAAAACTGACCCTTGTCCTATTTCTCATCCTGCGCCACCTTCGGAAGCTTATCCACATGAGTCACTTCCTTCTTTTCTCTCATTCCAGAATTAATTGGGAAAAAGAGTAGTCAAGTTAAAAAAACATTTCCAATGAATGCACCAGAATCGAAACGTTTACCTTCTCTAACAACCTGACCTAAACAAATTAGTAAATGCGCAGTCGCTTTTCCCTCTCCCATAACGTCATCCAGAAACTCCTAATAAAGCTGTCAATAATATTAAAGTTCATCCAAGTAAACAATTTGTTACCATGTTTACAGCAGTAGTAAATTTTGAAAGTTAACGGCATGCTAGAGTATATATTAATTTTTAACATCCAACAGTAAGCTTAAGAAAATAAAAATAGAATATGGAGTTAAACACGGATGAGCACCCACTTCTGGAGCCCTGTCATCTAGATTCAGTCCCAGCTCTAATGCCGCTTAGCTGTGCGAGTTTGGCAAGTTCCATGGCCTCTCCTTGCCTCAGCTTTTCACCTGCAAGTACCGAGGGGATGAAATAAGTTAATATGCTGAGAGTCTCTGGAGCTTCCCAGGTGGCACTTGTGGTAAAGAACGGGCCTGCCAATGCAGGAGACCTAAGAGAGGAGGGTTCGATCCCTGGGTTGGGAAGATCCCCTGGAGAAGGGCATGGAAACCCACTCCAATATCCTTGCCTGAAGAATCCCATGGTCAGAGGAGCCTGGCGGGCTACAGTCCACAGAGTCACAAAGAGTCAGACACGACGGAAGCAACTTAGCACTCCCACACCTAGAGTCTTTAGAATAATGTCTGTCTCATAGGAAGTACTCGATCAATGTTTCCTATGTGATGCATAGAAGTAAATTTGCTAAATCTTTCCTTGGACCGTTTCATCTAACAAATACTTGTTGAACATCTTCAATATGCCAGACCCTTCTATGCCTGGTAATGAATCATATTACAGACAAAGACCCTGCAAATTTAGCAGGAAAAAAAACAGAAATCAACGCACAATAATGTGAGGTCAAGAGTGCAGAGCATCAGGAGGAAAAAATAAAACACAGTAAGGGTGGGAAGGGAATAAAAAGGGATGGAAGCTGATACTTCAAAGAGACTCTTCAGGAAGGCTATTCCGAGAAGGTGACATTTAACCAGAGGTTGAAATGAAGGGAGAAATCAAGTCTTCCTGGAGTCAGTGTGCCTGGCCCGCTGCAGGAGTGTGCCTAGGCCGGTGAGGCTGAGGTCGAGTGAACAGAAGGGAAAGACACAGCAGATGAGTCTGGAGACACCATCTATCCAGGAGGGCAGATCTGGGGTGAGGCTGCGGGGCGTCAGAGTGCAGGCACCCGACAGTGGGTGACTCCTTGCCTTCCCCTCACTGTGAAGCTTACGTTCAAAGCCCTTACCAGGCCTGCAATCGACTGCTTGGCTGGCTACTCCTCCAGACGAATCTTCTACCACTCTCCCCAGCTGCTCTCTTCCGGTAACCCTGGCCTCTTTCTTCATCTTCAGACACACCAAGCACACTCCCACCACACTGGTTATTCCTCCTTCGTGTTGAGAGCATCAAAGTTCACTTCACTCAGGTCTCAGTTCAAATGTCACCTTCAGAGGAGTCTACTACCATCTAGATAGATAGATAGTGAAGTCGCTCAGTCATGTCCGACTCTTTGCGACCCCGTGGACTGTAGCCCACCAGGCTCCTCCGTCCATGGGATTCTCCAGGCAAGAGTACTGGAGTGGGTTGCCATTTCCTTCTGCAGGAGATCTTTCTGACCCAGGGATCGAACCTGGGTCTTCTGCATTGTAGGCAGCCGATTTACCGTCTGAGCCAGCAGCCTTCTGCCCTGCCCTCACTGATATCCCCTGATCCGAGCCATTTCTCGCCACTGCATCCACTAGCTTTACTGGCAGCCGCGCTTCCTAAGGCCCACTTGACTTCACACTCCAGAATGTCTGGCTCTGGGTGACTGACCACACCATCGTAGCTATCGGGTTCATGAAGACCCCTTTTGTGCAGTTCTTCCGTGTATTCTTTCCATCTCTTCTTGATCTCTTCAGCATCTACGAGGTCTCTACTGTTTCTGTCCTTTCTTGTGCCCGTCTCTGGGTGAACTGTTCCCTTGATATTTCCAGTTTTCCTGAAGCGATCTCTGGTCTTTCCCCTTCTGTCGTTTTCCTCGATTTTTATGCACTGTTCACTGAAGAAGGCCTTCTTATCTCTCCTTGCTATTCTTTGGAACTCTGAATATAGTTAGATATACCTTTCCCTTTTTCCCTTGCACCCAAGTACTGAATTTCGGTCTCTTTTGTTGATTAGGAGGGTTACTCCATTTCTCCTATAGGATTCTTGCCCACAGTAGTAGATATAATGGTCATCTGAATTAAATTTGCCCATTCCCATCCATTTCGGTTCACTGACTCCTACAGACTTGGTACAGCTACCTAATACATGGAAATGATGGCAAAAGTATTATCCCGTCTATGGAGGCTGAAATCCCTTTTAAAATGCCTTTATTCTGACTCCATGCTCACAAAGTAACTTATTTGAAGCTTCAGTTCATTTACACATTGATCTGAGCAAGCTGCCTCTTCATTCCTTTGTGATTAGCTGCCTTTTTCATTTTTGTTTCCCTAACTTCACATCGGTGTCCAATCTAATATGCTTAAATAATACATACCTTTTTATTTCTATGTGTAAAATACAAAATGTCCCTTCTTTTTCTCTTTGATAATTGATTTTTCTGCCCCTAGATCTCTGTTCTTCCACATATATTTTAGAATAAGCTTATCATGTTCCTCAAAAAAACTGGATGAATTTTGATTATGATTGTATTGAATTTAAACTTTAATAAAAAATAATCTTTTTTTATTAAGCCATCCCATTAAAATATGGAAATCTTTCTTTTTATTCTGATGTTTTTTGTATAATTTTTAAAAGAGTATACCTTTTAATATACTTTAAATTTCCTTCATAGATGTCTTGCATATTCTTTGATATATTTATTTCTATAAGCTTCATGGATTTTGTTGCTATTGTGAATATCTTATCTGTGATGATAATTTCTAGATACGGTGTAGAGAAATGTCACTGATTATTAAACATTGATTTTGTGTCTGATGATTGTGCTAAAATTTTATATTCATTCTAAATTCATCTTTTGTTTCTCTTGGCTTATTTGTTCTATTCAGATGTACTGGATTAAATAGTGTTCTCAAAAAATTCATGTTCACCTAGAATGTCAGAAGGTGACCTCATTTAGAAATAAGATCTGTGCATATGTAATCAGTTAAGATGAGGTCACGTGCCCAAAACCCAGTGACTGGTGTTCTTCTATGAATGCCATGTAAAGACACATAGAAAAAGAAAAGGCCATGTGGTGATGGAGGCAGGTTTTGGAGTAATGCAGCTATAAGCCCCGGATGTCAAGGCAACCACAAGAAGCTAGGAGAAAGGCATGGAACAGATTTGCCTCAAAATGTCCAGACAGAATCAACTATGCTAATTTTGGAACTTGATTTTGAACTTCTGGCCTGCTGATCTGTGATAGAACAGGCTTCTGTTGCTTTGAGTCCACTGCTGCTGCTGCTGCTGCTGCTAAGTCACTTCAGTCATGTCCGACTCTGTGTGACCCCATAGACGGAAGCCCACCAGGCTCCCCCGTCCCTGGGATTCTCCAGGCAAGAACACTGGAGTGGGTTGTCATTTCCTTCTCCAATGTGTGAAAGTGAAAAGTGAAAGTGAAGTCGCTCAGTCGTGTCCGACCCTTAGCGACCCCATGGACTGCAGCCCACAAGGCTCCTCCATCCATGGGATTTTCTAGGCAAGAGTACTGGAGTGGCTTGCCATTGCCTTCTCCATTGAGTCCACTAACTTGTGTTAAATTTTTAATGCCACCTCCAGGAAAATAATACAGTAGATAATCATATATACGTAAATTATGGCATTCATTTGTCTCTTACGAATGCTCACAATTCATTTCTGTTTTTCCTATTTATGGCCCTGGTCAGAATACCCAATATTGTGTAAAACAGTGACAGTGACAATAGAAATGTTTGTCTTATTCCTGATCTTTAAAATAATATGTTTATTTTTTCCGTCAAGTTTGCTTACAGTAAGAATCTCTATATAGCCTCTCCAAATTAAAAGACTTCTATTCCTTGTCTCCTAAGGGTTTTACAGTACATAGAATTTATCAAATATATCTTTCTGCAATTTTAAGATAACTACATTTTTACTTTGGTCAATTAATGGATAAATTAAATTCTTAGATGTTTTAATATATTCAGACATCCATGTATTCCTAGATAAAATCTATTTCATAATGTATTATTTTTATACACTTTTGAGTTGAGTTGGCTAATGATTTTCTTATTAAGGAATTTCACATCTGTGTTAGTAAGTAAAGTGGGTATCTTGTGCTATCATCACACAGTTTTAGAATAAGGCTTAAGCTAACTATATAAAATAGGCTTGGCATCTTTTGCTACATTTTATATTCTGGAAAATTTTTTAGAAGTTTGGAATCAACAGCTCCTTGGAAGAGTGGTAATATTTTGGCCTAAGTTTCATGAAGAGGAGTCTTTAATTACCATTTTGATTTATTTACATGTTTATTAGTCTGTTCAGTTTTCCATTTCTTCCAACTTTGTGCCCTTTTATGTTTTCTCAAGTATGTATACATAAATTCACAATGAATTTTAAATTGGTTAGGGTATAGTCATTTTGATTTATTTTAATCTATGTTATTATGACTTTCCCCTTTGTCACTCTGTATTGTCTATTTGCATTGGTTAGGGTATAGTCGTTTTGATTTATTTTAATCTATGTTATTATAACTTTCCCCTTTGTCACTCTGTATTGTCTATTTGCATGCCATTTTCTTTTCTTTTTCATCAGTCTTGCCAGAAGTCTCCATATCTCATTAATCATTTCAAAGATCCACTTTGAAACCTTCTCTGTTTTTTCTGGCGCTATCTTTGTACTGTGTTTCACGGATCTCTGTCCTTCCTTCCTACTTATTAGCGTTTGCTCCCACGTTGTTTCTAACTTCATAAGTTGAATGCTCAGCTGGTTTGCTTCTAATGTTTCTCATTTTCTGATAAAATGTGTAAGACGGTAAATCACCCATTCCCTAGTGTTGTTTCAACCATGTCATATGGGGGACGGGGGGAATGGTATAATGTGACCCAATGTGGAGCTCACCTCTGGGCAGAGAATGTGGCCGTTAGGGTCTGAAAGTGCGGGCTGCCTCCACACTCTTCATAATCAACAATCAAATATCAGCAAAGCACAGGGAAACATTAAGTAGAGACCCCAGGGAAGCCCAGCTTCCCTGGTGGCTCAAGCCATAAAGAATATGGCTGCAGTGGGAGACCTGGGTTTGATGCCCAGGTGGGGAAGATCCCCTGGAGAAAGAAATGGCAACCCACTCCAGTAATCTTGCCTGGAGAATACTGTGGATGGAGAAGCCTGGCAGGCTACAGTCCATGGGGTCATGAAGAGTCTAACACACACGACTGTACAACAGGCATCTGCTCAGAACTGGAGACATAATAGCATGAAAGGTTAGCAGAGTCCTTGCTCTCTAGCGTTGAATCTATAACATCTCATCAAGAGCAACGGCTATCTTTCATTAACTACCTTAACTTGTAAGAAAACATTTGAATACTTTTTAATTTCCTGTATTCAAAAAGTATGCTTTCTGTTCATATGATAAGCCCCATAATGTTTTGAAGCTACATTGATTCCATCTCATAACCACAGTGAATGAACAGATGTTTTATTGTAGTGAGAAATGGTAATTTTCTGACTAGGGGAGTAGGTAGAGGAGAGTGCTCGTCCCTCCAAAAGAAAATATATTGAAGATGCTTAGTCAAGTCAATTTTGACATGATAAACTGCTCTAAGAAAGGTTACTAAATGACTGAATGATCATGGGCAAACCACTCCCTTTTAACGGGACATTTTTACCCTCTGAAAAAAAATTGTAAACCAGAAAAATTAAGAGATAACTCTTAATTTTGAATGATAATTGTTATGACTACATAATTTGTGCATGTCCTTTGAACTTTTAACTACTCTGTGTATATAGTATTTCCCTCTAATTTGATAGTAATTCTTAAGTACAAATAAAAGAAATATATAGGAGGAATATATCAATTCAACATCTTGGTTGTGCTATTGTACTATAGTTTTGCAAAATGTTACCTTTGGGAAAATTGGGTAAAGGGTACATGGACTCTCTCTGCATTATTTCTCACAACTGCATTTGAACCTATAATTATCTCAAAACTAAAAGTTTAATTAAAAAAGAAAATAGAAACAGAGTAATTTAGGAAAAGAAAATTAGTTCAGGTTCTTATAATAAAGTTTGTGTTTTCTTTTGAAATCCAAATGGAAATATGTAAGAATAGGACATTAGATCGGAGAAGGCAATGGCACCCACTCCAGTACTCTTGCCTGGAAAATCCCAAGGGCGGAGGAGCCTGGTAGGCTGCAGTCCATGGGGTCATGAAGAGTCGGACACGACTGAGCGACTTCACTTTCACTTTTCATTTTCATGCATTGGAGAAGGAAATGGCAACCCACTCCGGTGTTCTTGCCTGGAGAATCCCAGGGATGGGGGAGCCTGGTGGGCTGCCGTCTATGGGGTTGCAAAGAGTCAGACACGACTGAAGCGACTTAGGAGCAGCAGCAACAGCAGGTCATTAGATATATAGGTGTAGCCTCGGGGAAAAGATTTCAGCTGAAGGCAAAGACTTTGGAGTCACATCCCAATAGCATTCACTGAAAGCCTGGGAGTGGATATCTTCTCCCAGGAAAAGTGTGCGCAAGAGAAGAGCACGGGGCCGTCACTAACTCCTTCCCTGAGTCATCAGGCTCTGTGCTTGCCTTCTATTTTCTACAAACCTAACCGATGACTAGTCAGTGCTTGTTTATTTTGCCCCATTTTCTGTGCTTCCTTCCTCCTTAGGCTGAACAACATTGTCATACTGGAAGATCACCTATCTTCTATTTACCTCCAATTATATCAACTTTTTAAGAATACAAAGTAAGTATTCTCTCTTTGCTATTTCAGATCTGCAGTCTCCTGGCTATTGTTTATTTACCCTATCAGTGAACATTTACTGAGGGCCTACTATAGGCCTAGACTAATCTAGATATTAGAAACATAGCCGCAAAGGAAACAGATATTGGCCTGCCTGGTAGACTTTACATTCTTCCAATTATCTGGCCTCTTCTTCATTTTGTCTCTGGATTTGCTTCTTCATCTAAATGTAAATGTACTACATGGATCTTTCACCCTTTTTTCTTCTAACATCCATTGCAAAACCATTCCCAAATTTGCCTCTAGTCTTTACCTTTTTCAAAATCTGTGGACCAAAATCAAGCAAAATCAATTAATTCTGTGAAGCAATTCACTGCTTGCTGTATATATGTATACACGTATGTATTTATATGGATATTCTCATCCTTATTTTAAAAATTAAGAAACTGAAGTCTTAACAGGTATAGTAACTTCCCTAAAGTAAAAATATGTTAAGTAAAAGAACAAAGTAATAAGCATAAGCTTTCTCTGTTCAAAACCAGTGTTTGTGCTGTTATTCTCAGTAGAATGCATCAAGCCTATCTTTGGAATATTTCTCTTATGAGTATCAAAGTCATTTTCATAATTTCCCTGACTCACATTACATCAAACATCATAAGATTCTTTAAATGTTCTACAGCCGCAACCCACCTCCCTCATCTGACTTCACTGACAACCCGTAGTAAATGCCCTCATTGCCACTCTCAAAGCCACTCACTCATACAAACTCATTTGATCAATACTATCAATGCTTATCCTATGGACAATCATCCAAATTTTGTCACCATTCCCCTAGCTTGTCCTACACACATTTCTCAATATCTTTGCTCAAGCTGAAATAGTTTTCACTTAAGAAATATTTATTTAGCCCTTTTTTATATGCCAAATGCTGGGGCTTAGATTGTAGTAATAATTATCATGGCAATTTATTGAATGTCTATTTGGGATAAATATTATCCACTAATCCTCCTCAAGACCATCCCCATGGAAAAGAAATGCAAAAAAGCAAAATGGCTGTCTGAGGAGGCCTTACAAATAGCTGTGAAAAGAAGAGAAGCGAAAAGCAAAGGAGAAAAGGAAAGATATAAGCATCTGAATGCAGAGTTCCAAAGAATAGCAAGGAGAGATAAGAAAGCCTTCCTCAGTGATCAATGCAAAGAAATAGAGGAAAACAACAGAATGGGAAAAACAAGAGATCTCTTCAAGAAAATTAGAGATTCCAAGGGAACATTTCATGCAAAGATGGGCTCGATAAAGGACAGAAATGGTATGGACCTAACAGAAGCAGAAGATATTAAGAAGAGGTGGCAAGAATACACAGAACTGTACAAAAAAGATCTTCATGACCAAGATAGTCACGATAATGTGATCACTGACCTAGAGCCAGACATCTTGGAATGTGAAGTCAAGTGGGCCTTAGAAAGCATTACTACGAACAAAGCTAGTGGAGGTGATGGAATTCCAGTTGAGCTATTTCAAATCTTGAAAGATGATGCTGTGAAAGTGCTGCACTCAATATGCCAGCAAATTTGGAAAACTCAGCAGTGGCCACAGGACTGGAAAAGGTCAGTCTTCATTCCAATCCCAAAGAAAGGCAATGCCAAAGAATGCTCAAACTACTGCACAATTGCACTCATCTCACACGTTAGTAAGTCATGCTCAAAATTCTCCAAGCCAGGCTTCAGCAATATGTGAGCCGTGAACTCCCAGACGTTCAAGCAGGTTTTAGAAAAGGCAGAGGCACCAGGGATCAAATTGCCAACATCCGCTGGATCATGGAGAAAGCAAGAGAGTTCCAGAAGAGCATCTATTTCTGCTTCATTGACTATGCCAAAGCCTTTGACTGTGTGGATCACAATAAACTGTGGAACATTCTGAAAGAGATGGGAATCCCAGACCACCTGACCTGCCTCTTGAGAAACCTGTATGCAGGTCAAGAAGCAACAGTCAGAACTGTACATGGAACAACAGACTGGTTCCAAATAGGAAAAGGAGTGCGTCAAGGCTGTATATTGTCACCCTGCTTATTTAACTTATATGCAGAGTACATCATGAGGAACGCTGGGCTGGAAGAAGCACAAGCTGGAATCAAGATCGCTGGGAGAAATATCAATAATCTCAGATATGCAGATGATACCACCATTATGGCAGAAAGTGAAGAAGAACTCAAAAAGCCTCTTGATGAAAGTGAAAGAGGAGAGTGAAAAGGTTGGCTTGAAGCTCAACATTCAGAAAACAAAGATCATGGCATCTGGTCCCACCATCACTTCATGGGAAATAGATGGAAAAACAGTGGAAACAGTGTCAGACTTTATTTTTTTAGGCTCCAAAATCACTGTCGATGCTGATTGCAGCCATGAAATTAAAAGACGCTTACTCCTTGGAAGAACAGTTATGACCAACCTTGATAATATATTAAAAAGCAGAGACATTACTTTGCCCACCAAGGTCCGTCTAGTCAAGGCTATGGTTTTTCCCGTGGTCATGTATGGATGTGAGAGTTGGACTGTGAAGAAAGCTGATTGCTGAAGAATTGATGCTTTTGAACTGTGGTGTTGGAGAAGACTCTTGAGTGTCCCTTGTACCGCAAGGAGATCCAACCAGTCCATTCTAAGGGAGATCGACCCTGGGTGTTCATTGGAGGGACTGATGCTGAAGCTGAAACTGCAATACTTTGGCCACCTCATGTGACGAGTTGACTCACTGGAAAAGACTCTGATGCTGGGAAAGGTTGGGGGCGGGAGAAGAAGGGGACAACCGAGAATGAGATGGCTGGATGGCATCACTGACTCTGTGGACATGAGTTTGAGTGAGATCTGGGAGTTGGTGATGGACAGGGAGGCCTGGCATGCTGTGATTCATGGGGTCGCAGAGAGTCGGACACGACTGAGTGACTGAACTGAACTGAACTGAATCCTCCTCAAAAGCCTAGTATTTTTCTATTAGTTAGAAAAGAAAACTGAGATTTACAGAGTTTAGGAACTTAAACCATGATCAGAACAGAGAAAACCCAAATTTGAACCTAGTCTGTCTAAAGTTAACATCCTCACACTTAACCTTATGCTGTAAGACCTCTTCTTCTGATACTCCGCTTATCTGCCTACTGGATTTTGCTCCTCCTTTAAGATCTATCTCAAATCTTGACTTACCCCCAAAACCTCTCCTTATCAAAACTAAATTTATCTTATCTTCTCAATGCTCCCAGAATACTTTCTTAAACTTTTTCCCTATCATAAGCTGCTTTTTAACTAGCATTTGTTACATCTACATAGGCATAACTTAATGCAAAAATTATAAGGCCCAGCAGGGAAATAACTATGTTCCACTCATGTTTATATTAAAGCAACAAGATGAAGAATGTTTTAACAGTAAGGGATAAATAGGTTGGAGGGTGTGTTCAGTTGAAAAGAACAGCTTCCTAAAAGCTTCATTCTTACAAGATGCTACATGAGAAAGCCTATATATGAATATATTATATATATATAATTATATATAAAATCATCATGAAGAGCTTGAAAGAAGCAGGCATACACCTCTAAATAATGAATTTTTCATAGAATATTTAAATATAATCATTTCAAAACATAGTATTAAGATTAAAAATTAATATTTATTAAAAGTAGAAACTATCATTTGAAGAAAAACTATTTCCTTCAATGACTGTAGAAGTCCAGAATCAATTTTTAAAAAGAAAAAGAAAAAAGCATTCTATCATCTACTTATACCATACCATGGTTGCATAAACTAGTTCTAGTTCAGGAACCTTATGAAATAGCTTTTTCATAATTGCTGAAATTGTCAGCAATTCCATTGGATTACATAGTCTCAAGATTAAACAACTTTTGAAATTTAATCTTTATTCTTTTGTTCTTACACAATCTTCTCAAGTCTAAATTTCTCTAGAATGACTAATAGCTCCAGATTCCCAAAAGGCAGGAAAACACAGTGGGTGTGCTTCAGAGCCTTGCCTAAATGCAAGTCTGGGTTCTTTTCCTTAAATCTGCAGGAGAGCTGAAGGAAACTGCATTCCATTTTGTACTGTTATCATCCTCATTCTTTAAACTGAAAGTTGAGGGCATTTTATTTTCTAGCATATCTTTCATTCAGGCAACATACAGTTAACCCCTGAACCCTTTTCCTTTTCCACACTTTTTAATACTCTGCTTGTGCAAATGCAGTCTATTAACCAAAATTCAAAGTAAGTAGGACCCAGTTTAGTAAACGTTCATTTCATCAAAAAGTATTCAACACTAAGGAATTAATTTGTTAAATCCACACAATTAACAGAGCATGAGAAACAAGGTGTACTGACACGATGCTGCTGTTCAGCCGCTCAGTCGTGTCCGACTCTGCGACCCCATGCACTGCAGCACGCCAGGCCTCCCTGGCCATCACCATCTCCCGGAGTCTGCGCAAACTCATGTCCATTGAGTCGAAGATGCCATCCAACCATCTCATCCTCTCTCACCGCCTTCTCCTCCTGCCCTCAATCGTTCCCAGCATCAGGGTCTTTTCCAATGAGTCAGTTCTCCATGGCAGGTAGCCAATGTATTGGAGCTTCAGCTTTAGCAACAATCCTTCCAATGAATATCTAGGGTTAATTTCCTTTAGGATTAACTGGTTTGATCTCCTTGATTCATAATGTGTTATTACTAAATAAAAAAGTATATAGTAGATATAGATAATCCCAAATATTATATATATTTTTATTAATCACTATCTATATACATACCCACCCATATGTAGAGAAAAAAAATTAAAAGTAAGGTTTTTAATAGGAATAATCTCTGAAGAGTAGAAGCCTGAGTTAGTTATAGCTCTTTCTCAGTTGAGTTCGGTTCAGTTGCTCAGTCGTGTCCAACTCTTGTGACTCCATGGACTGCAGCACACCAGGCCTTCCTGTCCATCACCAACTCCGGGAGTTTAACCAAACTCATGTCCATCAAGTCGGTGATGCCATCCAACCATCTCATCCTCTGTCCCCTTCTCCTCCTGCCTTCAATCTTTCCCAGCATCAGTGTCTTTTCAAATGAGTCAGCTCTTCGCATCAGGTGGCCAAAGTATTGGAGTTTCAGCTTCAACATCAGTCCTTCCAATGAACATTCAGGACTGATCTCCTTTAGGATGGACTGGTTGGATCTCCTTGCAGTACAAGGGACTCTCAAGAGTCTTCTCCAACACCACAATTCAAAAGCATCAATTCTTCAGCACTCAGCCTTCTTTATAGTCCAACTCTCACATCTATACATGACTACTGGAAAAACCATAGCTTTGACTATAGCCCTTTCTAATTGCTTGTATTTCTAATATTCATATGTAATAATGCACTAAACATGCTTTTGAATTCACTTTAAATGTTGTTTACTTCATAAGCCATATTGCAAAGCTGCTTGCTTCATATCTTGTAAGTAGCTATCAATTTTGGTGTTAATTTAGTTGCAAAATATAGCAAAAAGGAGAAGTAAACAAGCTTCAAGAGAACCAGGTGACTGCAGTAGTGTAACATTACACGTTAAGGTAAGCAAATAACATCCAAGTAGGGTCCCAGTTGACACATCGATAAGTACCATCCAAATGTTTCAAAAGGATAATGATTTGGGCTAAAGCAAAGCTGCCTAACACTTTAATAATATAAGCACAATAAATCCACATGGCTTTCAAATTTTGCACTTCATGTGTAAATGGCCAACTGATGGTTTTGTTTTGTTTTTTCACTTTTGACTATTTCAGTTCCACCCTTTGATATCCAAGTTCCTGCTGTAACTAGCTAATGTGATTTTTATAGTGACAAGTTTTAAATATTCATGATAAAAGAGCAGGAATCTCAGTGTCAACGCAGAATAAAGAAGTACTGGTGAAGTGAAAAACAAGAGAACTTTAAGGAATACATCTCTTTTTGATATCATGGCACATTTTAGCTTCCCAAGGAGCTTCAGGTTACTAAAGGTCAATGCAAGCAATGGGTCTCCTATTTCCATCCTCTACTGGAAAAAAAAAAAAAACTTTCTTTTCTTTCTTTGATGTGTAAGAGCCCTGAGGCTTACAGGACCTTGTCCACAAAATGGATGTGTATTTTCCCCCCAATAATCACTTATTCTTAATATAAAAATATCTGAAGTGAAAAATAAATTAATAAGGTTTATACAATCAATTTAAGAAAATTAAATCTAGTAGATACTATATGGGCTACCTTTCAGCATGAATATTTTCTCTAAAGATTTTGAAAGGCACACTAAAGTTCAGAAAGATATATTTTCATCAATGCATGACCTACAGGTCAAATTTGCCCAGAAATGTTATAGAATTTCAATGAGCAAGGCATTTGGTAACACAGAGGAGGAAAAAACTGAGTGCCTAAAAATGAAAGAGGCATTTAAGACCTAGAAGCTTTCAGGTGGATGAACTTGGATTGTCTATGCTCAATATTCCAACTCTTTCATGTTTTGAATATCCCATAGGCCCTAATCACTTGAGAATCTGCCAAGAAAAAGATCAGAAGTGAGCAATCCAACAATTCTACACTAAACTGAATCCATATCGCTATATTACTCCAACCAAATTAATTTTTTTTTTTGGCTGGGCTGGTCTTCATGGCCGCGTAAAGCCTTTCTTTGTGGGCTTCTCATTGCAGTGGCTTCTCTTGTTGCAGAGCACAGGCTCTGGGGTTGCATGACTTCGGGAGCTGTGGCACACAGGTTTTCCTGCGGCATATGGAATCTTCCCCGGCCAGGGAAGGAACCGTGTCCCTTGCACTGGCAGATGAATTCCTAACCACTGGACCAGCAGGGAAGTCCCAGCCAAAATAATCCAACCAGGTTTTTAACCTCTGGCCTTAGACCCTGAGTCACTCTGTTGGACTAGCAACTGACCTTACCTGATGGAAGTAGTGGCAGTGCAAATATCAAAGTAAGACCCTCATCCAAAGAGCCCTGGACATCCTGGAGAAGTAAGACCTGTGACTACAACATCATAGGAGAAATTGTTATTGCTTGTTATTGCTTGTTAAAAGGAAAAGCATTTTCACAAACTGGCTCTGAAGACAGACTTGATCTCCCATCCTAAAGTCTCCCAGTGTGCCTGCATGCTCAGTCACGTCAGTCGTGTCCGACTCTTTAAGTGTCAGTCGTTCAGTCGTGACTCACTTTTTACCACCCATGGACTATAACCCTCCAGGCTCCTCTGTCCATAGAATTCTCCAGACAAGAATACTGGAGTGGGTTTCCATTCCCTTCCAGGGGATCTTCCCGACCCAGGAATGGAACTCAGGTCTCCTGCATTGCAGAATTCTTTACCAGCTGAGCCACCAAGGAACCATTGAGAAGCCCATATTCCCTATTCTTATGTCTGGAAAATCCAAGAACTCTCATCCTTTAAACACACAACTAAAGTTAAAATCTCAATTCCATTGCCATCTCCTTTCTTTCAGGATAAAATAGTGAAGAAGCAAAGGGTAGGAAAAGTCTAATATGAAACTCAATAATTACCATATGTCATTAACCCTAAAGCACACACATTTTGTTTATATTTTAACATTCTAAAAGTGAGATACATCATTTTGCAACCACTCTATACCAGGGATCATAAACATAATTGTGCATACCATTTTTGTTTCAATTGAGTTATATGTACTCTTGGTATTAGGAGTGGAATTATGATTTAAAATGTCTTCAAAAAACTAGACTATGATTTATTATTAGTACTAACTTTTTAAGTGTACAGAAAGACATAGAAATAGAGGAGTGGGGAAATAAATAGTAATTGTTGTTGGAGAAATTACCTCAAATCCTTATTTTCTTGCAAAGGCACAGTCAATAACATTACAGTAATTAAGAAAGGAAGAGTCCTACAGATAGATAAAAGTTGTGCTGCATTGGGATGCCTGGCTAACTTGAATCACCTAGCTGAGTCCAGTTCAGTTGCTCAGCTGTGTCCGATTCTTTGTGACCCCATGGACTGCATGTCAGGCCTCCCTGTCCATCACCAACTCCCAGAGTTTACTCAAACATGTCCATCACCTCGGTGATGCCGTCCAACCATCTCATCCTCTGTCGCCCCCTTCTCTTCTTGCCTTCAATCTTTCCCACCATCAGGGTCTTTTCAAATGAGTCAGTTCTTCGCATCAGGTGGCCAAAGGATTGGAGTTTCATCTTCAGCATCAGTCCTTCCAATGAGTATTCAGGACTCAATTTAGTATTGACTGGTTGGATCTCCTTGCTGTCCAAGGGACTCTCAAGAGTCTTCTCCAACACCACAGTTCGAAAGCATCAGTTCTTCGGCACTCAGCTTTCTTTATAGTCCAAATCTCACATCCACACATGACTACTGGAAAAACCATAGCTTTGACTACTCAGACCTTTGTTGGTAAAGTAATGAATGTCTCTACTTTTTAATATGCCGTCTAGGTTGATCATAAGTTTTCTTCCAAGGAGCAAGCGTCTTTTAATTTCATGGCTGCAGTCACCATCTTCAGTGATTTTGGAGCCCCCCAAAATAAAGTCTCTCGCATTTCCACTGTTTCCCCATCTATTTGCCATGAAGTGATAGGGCCAGACATCATAATCTTAGTTTTCTGAGCATTGAGTTTTAAGCCAACTTCTTTACTCTCTCCCTCACTTTGATCAAGAGGCTCTTTAGTTCTTCTTCACTTTCTGCCATAAGGGTGGTGTCATCTGCACATCTGAGTTTATTGATATTTCTCCCAGCAGTCTTGATTCCAGCTTGTGCTCCATCCAGCACAGCATTTCTCATGATGTACTCTGCATATACTCCAGTATTCTTGCCTGGAGGATCCCATGGACAGAGGAGCCTGGCGGGCTACAGTCCATGGGATTGCAAGACTCGGACATGGTTTAGCAACTGAACCACCACCACTACCACTCTGCATATAAGTTAAGTAAGCAGGGTGACAATATTCAGCCTTGACGTACTCCTTTCCCAATTTGGAACCAGTCTGCTGTTCCATGTCCAGTTCTAACTGTTGCTTCTTGACCTGCATACAGAACTCTCAGGAGGCAGGTCAGGTGATCTGGTATTCCCATCTCTTTAAGAATTTTCCACAATATTTTGTGATCCACACAGTCAAAGGCTTTGAATCACCTAGGGATTTTGCTAAATGGCAGATTAAGATTCAGTGAGTTTGGGAGGGGCCAGAGATTCTACATTGCTATCATTAGGTGATGCTGATGTTGCAATGTGGTATATTACCTCCCCACACCATGAAATGCAACTGAAGGTGGTGAAAATTGCCAATTCCCTAAAATCAAAGTAATTAAAGAAAGGTGGTGTGATCAATTTATATGTTGCATAAGGACTATCATTAATCAAAAATCTGCTAAGACAAAGACAAATACTGTATGATTTCACTTATATGTATCATAAAAAAATGACCATAATAAAGCAAAGTTATAGATACTGAGAACAAATAGATAGTTGCCAGAGGGAAGGAGGGTGGGGGAGAAAAGAAAAAAGTGAGAAAGATTAAGAGGTATAAACTTTCAGTTTCAAGATAAATGTCATGGGTGTAAAATGTACAGAGTGGGGAATATAGTTTTTAACTATGTAATATCTTGGTATGGTGACAGCTCATAACTTGATTTATCATGGTGATCACTTTGAAATATATAGAAACATTAAATTATTATGTTATTTAACAGAAACTAACATAGTGTTATAGTCAATTATGCTTCAAAATCAAATAAACAGAAATAGATCAGATTTGTGTTTACCAGAGGTGGGGGGTTGAGGGAGGGAGAATTAGACAAAAGCAGTGGAGAGGTACAAATTTCCAGCTATAAGGTAAACAAGTGCTAGGAATGTACTGTACAACATAATAAATATAATTAACACTGCTGTACATTGTATATGAAAGTTTTAAGAGAGTAAATTCTAAGAGTTCTTATCACAAGGAAAATTTGTTCTAATTCTTTAATATGTTATCTCTATGAGATGACGCATATTCACTAAACTTACTGTGGTAATAATTTCACTATGTACGTAAGTCATATCATTATGCTGCTGCTGCTGCTGCTGCTAAGTCACTTCAGTGTGTCCAACTCTTCGTGACCCCATGGACTGCAGCCCACCAGGCTCCTCCGTCCACTGGGATTTTCCAGGCAAGAATACCGGAGTGGGTTGCCATTACCTTCTCCTAACATTTTGCTGTATACCTTAAACTTATATTGTGCTATATGTCAATTATATGTTAATTAAACTAGAAAAAAAAAACTTCCTGATGTATTTGAAGAGAAAAACTTACCTTCCAGCTACTTGTGAGTCAATGGAAGAAAAAAGTATAATAATGAGGAATCAGATAGAAAAAGACCAGCATTAAAACTTTTAAAATGAACAAAAAGGTCCTACTGTATATCACAGGGAACTATATTCAATATCCTGTAATAAACCACAATTTTAAAGAATATATGCATATAACTGAATCACTTTCTGTACAGTCGGAACTAACACAACATTGCAAATTGACAATACTTCAGTAAATTTTTACAAAGACATAAAATGACTACCAATGTATCACTTTTTAGGTCAACGCTGAGCCATCAATGTTTTTGATATCATTGATGGTGACATTATATTGAAAACACACCTGTCAGTTGCTCTAAGTGAAAAAATGATTCAGAAAAGTAGGATTTTGTTATTGAGCCAATTTTAAAGTATTTTAACCAACTTATGTTTTATATTATTGGCATAATATTTCAATTATGAAAAGGAGTTATATATTATTTTGTTCAGTTATGTTTAAATGAATCTAAGTCCTCTTTCTTTTTTAATTAATTTATTTAAATGAAACAGAGATGAATATTTTTAAAGATAAAGGTACAATTCACAAAGAAGATAGACTTCACAAACCATTAGACACCTTAACAAAAAAAAAAACAGATACATAAAACAAACATCAGAAGAAATATAAGGGAAAATAAAACATATATAATTATAGTGAGATGTAATAACATTTCTTTGAGAATATTTTATTAAGTTCAGAAAAAAATAGGAGCCTCTTCAATGATGTCATTAATAACTTAAATATAAAAGATCTATGTATATTTAATTTATATTAATCATATCCTACCCAAATATATTTAAAAATTTGTGTCTCATACATTGTTATTAAATGTCAATAGGACAATAAACATTTATAAAAACTGCAAAAAGACATTACTAACTTTCAGAAAGTAGAATTCTTTTTTTTGTGTGTGATTCAGTTATACATATACACATATGCTATTTTTGAAATTATTTACCACTATAGATTATTATAAGATATTGACTACAATTCCCTGTGCTATACAATAAACATTTGTTGCTTGTTGCATATCTACCTTTTTAAATTAGAAATCAAGCATTTTATTCATACTAAGTCAAACAAGTAGAATAAAACTGTCATAAATTTTTTAGTTAGGCAAAAAATCATAACTTTTCTGAAATGCATATATTATAAATATCATATATATATATACACAAAAGATTTTCTACTCTGCTTGATAAAGCCTTGAGAAAGAACATCAATAAAAAAAGAAGAGATGGAAAAAATTGGAAAACACAAATTTAATGAAATGAAAGCACTGAACATGAAATATAAAAAGTGAAATAAACTAGATAAAAGTAAAAGATCCTCGTATAGTACAGTTGATTTTAAACTTGGCTGTTCATTAGAAATGTATCTTTAGCTCTGGCAAAAATAAAAAAAAGAAAATACCTGGGCATTTGTATTTTTAAAGATATGTCAAGATAATTCTGATATGCATCTGGATTTTTAAGTTATTACAGGTTTTTCTATTAAATGGTAGTTTTGGTGAGAATAGAATTCTATTATTTTTCTGTTAACCAATCATGATACAATGGTATTAAGTGAGTACTAGTTATATAATCACAATAGTTAAAGATGTTTATCAGTTTTCACAATCAATAGCCAGACAAAAATAAAAGATAATTACTACTGAAAGTCATAATGGCAACATGATTAACCTAACAATATAAAATAATTACATTTAATAGGAGGGGTCAAGCAGAGTGCTGTGGAAAGTGGAAGTGCCTACATGGCACGTGTTTTCATCTGCTCAGCCAGCCTTTGTCTTTTGGTGCATTTAATCAATATGCATGATCCTATTATTGTTTTATTAATTATTTTGGGTTTATTTTCTGTAGTCAGGGCTTTTCCTTCTCTTGTTTTCTGACTAGAGAAGTTCCTTTAGTATTTCTTGTAAAGCTGGTTTGGTGGTGTTGAATTCTCATAACTTTTGCTTGTCTGGAAAGCTTCTGAGTTCATCAAATCTGAAGAAGAGTCTGGCTGGGCAGAGTATTCGTGGTTGTGGGTTCTTCCCTTTCATCATTTTAATGATATCATGCCGTTCTCTTCTGGTTTGTAGAGTTTCTGTTGAGAAATCAGCTGATAGCCTGACGGGTCTTCCCTCGTATGTTGTCATTTTTCCCTTGGTGCTTTTAATATTTTATCTGTCTTTAATTTTCGTCAGTTTGATCACTATGTGTCTCTGTGTGTTCCTCCTGGGGTTTATCCTGCCCGGACTCTCTGTGCTTCCTGGACTTGGTTGATTATTTCCTTTCCCATGTTAGGCGAGTTTTCAGCTATTATCTCTTCAAATATTTCCTATTTTAGTCACTGTGGGATTGTTGTTCTTCTTGCTTCTTTTGTCTGCCCTCTGATTGAAGAGGCTAAGAGACTTGTGTAGGGACTGGTGGTGGGAAAAACTGAGTCTGGCTCTGTGAGCAGGGCCTGCTCAGTAATGCTTTCATCCAATTATCTGCTGATGGGCGGGGTTGCACCCCCTCCCTGGTAGTTTTTTGGCCTGAGGTGACCCAGACCTCGGGTCTACAGGCTCTATGGTCCAGTTAATGGTGACCTCCAAGAGGGTTTACTCCAAGGGGACCCTTCCCAGATAGCTGCTGCCATGCCCCCGTCCCTGCAGTGAGCCCCTGATGACCCATGCCTCCACAGGAGACCCTCCAACACTAGCAGGTAGTTTCATTTCAGTCTCCTGTGGGGTCTCTCTGCTCCTTTCCTCTGAGTCTTGGTGTGTGCAAGTTTTTGTTTGTGCCCTCTAAGACTGGAGTCCCTGTTTCCCCGAGTCCTGTGGAAGTCTTGTAGTCAAATCCCTCTGGCCCTCAAGGTTCTCAGGGGTTCTCAGTCCCTTTGTCGGGTCCCCAGGCTGGATAGCCTGACTTTGGGTTCTGAACCTTAACAGCAGTGCAAGAACTTCTTGGGTACTCTTGTTCTCCAGTTTGGGGGTCACCCACCCAGCAGGCATGGGATTTGATTTTATCCTGATTGTACTCCTCCCACCATCTCGCTGCAGCTTCTTCCTTGTCTGTGGACGTGGGGTGTCTTTTTTTGTAGGTTCCAATGGCCTCCTGTCAATGGTTGTTAAACTGTTAGTTGTGATTTTGGTGCTCTCACAGGAGGAGATGGGTGCATGTCCTTAAAAGTGTTCCTTCTAGAAATATAAAATAAAGCATCCGAGTGCTAAAGCATTGTGTTATGATTAGCAGTTTTATTTCTTAGTACTATAAATTATGTTTTCTTAATAATAGTGTCCTGGATTTAATAAAACACCATATAATTACAGTCAACTTATTCACCTCCACTTCCACAAGCAAGTAGACGCACACACATGCATATTCAAAGCATACTTTGAACATAAAATGAAAGTATAGAACACCAACATTCAGTAAATTAGAATAGTTCTCTTTAAAAGTCTTCGTCATGAAGGATGATTGGAACATATAATCAAAAAAATTGCATTGTTTCCATAATGAAGAGAGAATATATATCAAGAAAAATTGAATGATCAAACAGGAAGAATAGGAAGGGTTCTCTAAAAAGAAAGCATTCAGGAGGACCCAGAGAACAGCATATTCTGATTTTAGCAGTAAGTACCTATCCCCCTCATAAACAACCTCAAGTGAAAGACAGATGCAATAGACATCTAACCTTCAATTCATTCCCTCTAGACTGGCTCTATGCTCACCAACCATCCTGTTAATTACAATCTGTCTCTTCCTATAGCTTTGCTTAAAGGAAAGAGAATTCACTCTACCCTACCTGAAAGTTAAATATTTAAAATAACAAGTTAATAAGTTAGAACTCTGGGCAACACACTAGTCTCTTAGGGGGTTGGTGTGGTAAGAATGCCCTGAGGATATCACCTAAGGGCAAGCTTGAAAAATTAATTTCTCAGCCTGCAGAGCCAAGAACCAGACGCGGTAACATGGTGACCATATCGAATAATGATTCCAACCTTGTCTAAGCCACCAGCTGATTTCCCAAGTGTTTACTTCCCTACTGCAACAATTACTATAATTCACATAACAAAAAAAGTCAGAAAAGTGACAGGAGACTAGATTTTATATACTACTTTTTACCTCCTGACTTATTCCCCAGAGATATTTTCTTAATAAAAGCTATTCTGTTTTCCTACATTTTAGGTTAATTAACCAAAACACTATCAGGCTATTGGTAGACGATGAATTATTCATAATTCCCATGTGATTTTCACTGAGGAAAAATGCAGCATAAAGCTTAAGACAATGCAGCCTTATCCAAACCAGATCTCTTAACGTGGATTTACAAGGGTTTACAGATTGAGAGCTTATCTAATAATGTTGAGAATTAGATGGGTAAAATACAGAATAAATACAAACTGTAACATAACAATCTAGTATTCAAAACAGAGGAAAAACATTTAAGCAACCTAACATTTAACACTGATGACTTCAAAGTGAAACTTATATACAAGTAAGCTGTGGTAACCACTTAAGATCAGTGGTTCTCAAACTTTAACATGCATCAGATTACCAAGAAAATTACCATTTAAAACACACATTACTAGGCCCCATAAAAGTGTTTCCTATTTAATAGGTCTGGGTAGGGCCAAACAATTTCCATTTCTAGCAAGTTTCCCTGGTGGCTCAGATGGTAAAGAATCCACCTGCAGTGAGGGAGACCTGGGTTTGATCCCTAAGTTGGGAAGATCTCCTGGAGGAGAGCATGGTAACCCACTCCAGTATTCTTGCCTGGAGAATCCCCATGGACGGAGGAGCTTGGTGGACTACAGTTCATGGGGTCACAAAGAGTAGGACACGACAGAGAGACTAAGCACAGGAAGTTTCCAGGTACTATTGATGAAGTCGGGGGAAGAGGGTGGTCCATACTTTGAGAACAGGTGGCTTCATCATTCAAGGGATATTTAACTTAATGGAAAAAGTCTTGTTAAGACAATGATTGTTAACACTGGACTGCAGGATGAAATCATCTGGGGAAATTTTGAAAACTAGACTTCCTGGGAAATATCTGAAACTAATTAAAGCATGATTTCTGAGAGGTGGAGTCCCATCTTGCATACTTCTTAAATTTAAAAAAAACAATAAAAGCTCAGTTTGCAGAGTTTGGGCAAAAGCGATGGGCCTTACTCAATATCTGCACGTGGTCCCTCATTGGTTGCTGCATTGATAAATGTCCTTGAGGTTTCTGAGTTCTTCACGTGGACTTGTGAGTCTCACTGCAGCGTGGCGATTAACAGCACAGACACTGGAGCCACACTGCCTGGATTCAGACCCCACATCAACTTCTCTTGGCTCCATAGGTGCTTTGTCTGTAAAATAATAACACCTACCTCACAAAGCGGTGTGGAGATTAAATGGATTCATGTACATGTAAAGGAGCTTCCCTAGTGGCTCAGAGGTTAAAGCGTCTGCCTGCAATGTGGGAGAACTGGGTTCGATCTCTGGGTCGGGAAGATCCTCTGGAGAAGGAAATGGGGACCCACTCTAGTATTCTTGCCTGGAAAATCCCCCAGATGGAGGAGCCTAGTTGGCTACAGTCCAAGGAGTCGCCAAGAGTCTGACACGACTGAGCAGCTTCACTTTTCCTTTTTCTTCATGCAATGTAAAGCATCTAGGACAGCCCCTTGCATGTGGTAAATGTCATACAGACATTTGCTCTGGGTATCATCCCAGTGGTAAAACACTCCAGTGCCCCGCTAGGGTCGCCGCGGTCGCTCGGCTCCTCTTGCAAGCCTTCCCTTGATCCCTGATTGTCCCCACAGTAGTACATCGTAATCGAGACTGTCAGCAGAAGGGAAATTCAGCCTAGTCCTGATAACTTATCCCCTGGTCTGGCTCTACCTTATCCATGTACACTGCCCACAAAAACTGCCTATTGCTTTTATTTTTTTTATTGAAATATAGTTGATTTACAATGCTGTGTTTATTTCAGCAATACAGCAAAGTGATTCAATTATATATACATTTTTTTCATGTTCTTTTATGGTTTATCTCAGAATATTGAATATAATTCCCTGTGTTACACAGTAGAAGCTTGTCATTTACTCATTCTATATATATATATATATATATATATATATAACTGCCTATTTCTTCTTTTGGCCTCACTCTGCCATTATAGTTCATGACAACTTCACTGCCCGTGGATTTTCAAAGAGAGGGAATGCGTATATGGAGTCATGCTGATCTCGGTCCTGGGCCCCAGCACAGCCCTCCTTGTGTTGGCCTCACAGCCTCCTGCCCAGAGCAGATTCTGTCCCTCACAGTCCACTGCGGATGATCATCTCTGCTCCAAATGGCCAGACCAAGAGGTGTTTTCACACCTTCCCCATTTTCCTACTTTTTCTTTCCCTTTCCTAACTGGGGAGTGGAGCTAGGGGCAGAGCTTTCTCTCAACCAAAATCTCTTCTCTCCTTATTCAGCTAAGATGTAAAGCCTGTCAGGCACCTTCTTATGCAGCTGAGCAGAAGCTAATTTAACAAATGGCAGGGGTTACAGTTGGAAAAGAAAATGACAACCCATTCCAGTATTCTTGCCTGGGAAATCTCACAGATACAGGAGCCTGGCAGGCTACAGTGCATGAAGTCACAAGGGTCAGACATAAGTTAGTGACAAAACCACCACCACCACCGCTAGGAAGAATTAGTCCAAGAGCTTGAAAACTATTCTCTTGTGTTAACGTGTTATCTAATAACTGTTCAGTTCAGTTCAGTTCAGTTCAGTCACTCCGTCATGTCTGACTCTTTGCGAGCATTCCAGGCCTCCCTGTCCATCACCAACTCCCGGAGCTTACTCAAACTCATGTCCATTGAGTCGGTGATGCCATCCAACTGTCTCATCCTCATCTAATAACTGTTACCAGATTGTAAAAGTGATGTTACAGTTCTCATTCTATAGGAGAGAAAGCTGAAGGTATGCAAACAAACCCTACCAAATGAATTTGACCAGGAATGTGAAAAGTACTCTCTTGGAAATACTGAAAAATAGCTGACAAATGGTGGGAAATTTCTAGGCCAAAGCTGAAGAGAAAATGGGAATCTAGAAGGTTAAACAAACTCAGAAGATACGTTTACTTTGAAGGTGTTTGTCTATGCAAGAAATTTTGAAATTTCACTTGGATGGCATATCTGGGGGTCAAGGTCTGAACCCAGGAACCATGTAGGATCTGGTGAAGCAGAAGCCACAATTAACTAGGACAGAGACCATGCCTTGATGTAGCAGCGAACAGTTAGAGAAAAAAATTACTAATGAAACTGTTAAAGTTTTAAAACAGACTTTATTCAAAGGAATGCTCATGATAAGCTGTTTTGCAGTAGGGGAGAGATTGGGCTTCAAGTATAACAGAGGAAAGTCAGAATTTTATAGCTAAGGAACAAGCTGGGGAGTCAGTGGTGGAAAATTATTAAAAGGTAGGATAATTCTTGCTCACTGATCTAACAAGATTCTTGCTGAAGGAAGGCCAGTGTGAGGAGATACTACCTGGAGGACAGTGAGGGATGAGAAGGAAGATCAGATATGAAGGATAATCAGATATTGATGGTAGAGAATTCTGGTTAAACATAGAAAGATTCTTGCTAAAACTAGGTTCTTTCACCTCCTTGGTCACATTTGTTTCTAAAGTTTTTGTGGGTTTTTTTTAGTGTGATTTTAAAAGATGTTTTTTACATTCCCTTTTAATATTTCATAGTTAATGTAAAGAAATGCAACCAATTTCCATATTTTAATACTATATCCTGTTACCTTGCTGAATTCATTTATCAGTTCTAGTAGTTTTGGGGTAGAATCTTTAGGGTTTTTTATATACAGTATCATATCATCTGAATATAATGACAGTTTTACCATTTCTCTTCCAATCTACATGCCTTCATTTCTCTTTCTTGTCTGATTGCTGTGACTCGGACTTCCAATACTATGTTGAGTAGAAGTGGTAAGAGTGGGCATCTTTGTCTTGCTTTAGATTGTAGCAGGAGTGTTTCCAGCTTTTCACCATTTAGTATAATATTGACTATGAGCTTTTTATAGCTTTTATTATATTGTGATATGTTCCCTTTATACTCATTTTGGTAAAAGTTTTTATCATGAATGGATGTTGAATTTTGCCAAATGCTTTTTCTACATTTATTGAGATGATCATGTGGGTTTTATCTTTTTTTGATGTCATATATCACATTGATTTATTTGCATATGTTGAAACATCATGTGAACTTGGAATGAATCCCACTTGATTATGATGTATGATTTTTTTTTATTGTTGCTGGGTCTGGTTTGCTAATATTTTGCTGATAATTTTGCATCTATATTCATAAAAAAGATAACTGCAGGCTAATTAATTTTAAAACAAACGCTTTCCCCTTCAAAGTTAAAATTGTATATACTTTTCATCAATGTGATAAGAAAATGTTTTGACAGACTTTATTTCTCAATAGTATCAGATTTCATGAGGTAGATTAAGTCAGAATAATTTATATAGAATGCAACACAATGTGACAGAACAAAATGGAAAATAAAGTGGGAATGAAACAGATTTTTACATGAGAGAATCAAAAGAAGCAGAGAGAACAGAGCAAAGCAGGAACAATAATAGAAGAGATATGGCTGGGAATTTTCCAGAAATGATGAAAACCAATTTACTAGTTATTTATTGCTATGTAACAAATTATCGCAAAACCTAGTGGCTTAGACAACAAACAGGTATTGTTTTACAAAGACAAGATCGGGAATTCAGAAGTGACTTAGATGGATCTGGCTTAAAGCATGTCATGAGGTTATAATCAGTCGTCTGAAAGCTTGATTGGGGTGAAGGCACTGATTGCAAAATCACCAGCATGGCTGTAGGTGGAAGGCTTCGATTCCTCATCAATGGGGTCTATCAGAAGCGCTACTAACAATATGTAACAATGTGGCGGCAGACGTCCCCAGAGAAAATTACCCGAGAGAGAGAGAGAGAGAGAGAGAGAAAGAGAGAGAGAGAGAGAGAGAAAGGGTGGGAGAGACATCTAAAGAACAATCTCAGATGTAACATGCCATCACTCTTGCAATATTCTACTGGCCAACACAAGCCAACTGGACAAATGGGGCAGAGGACTAAATAAGAGCAGGGACACAAAGGGGCAGGGGCCACTGGGAGACATTTTAGAGGCTGTCTGTTACAGACCCGGATCCATAGACTAAAGACGCCCAACAATCATAAATAAAGAGGTACACCTAAGAAACGCATGGTGAATCTGCAGAATAACAACATGAAATAGAAGATCTTTAAAGCTTATCTTCAAAGGGCAAGTTTTAAAGTACGAGTTGACTTCTCCAATGCAATGCTGGAAGCCAGGAAATACTAACCTAGCAATGTGCTAAAAAAATATATCTTGAAAAAATTTTTCTCAAAAATAAAGACATTTTCAAATAAAGAAATGAGGGAATTTGTCTTTAGCAAACTCTCATGAGAGAAACTTCAATAAATATACTTCAGGAAAAGAGAAAATTATGTCAGATGAAAAGTCTAAGATGCAGGAAAACTTAAAGGGCTAAACATGATAAATAATGCATATAAATCAGAAAGATCTTTGACTATAAAAAATAATAATATGAATAATGTTTTATGTGATTTTAATAATATTATGAGAGATAAAACAGAAATAACATTTATGTCATGAAGAGAGTAATTAGTTAAATATTCTAAAGTCATTGTATTGTCCTAGAGAGGAGTGAAGGCATTCTATAACAGAGTTTGACAGATTGAGGATAAATGTAGGCATTGTCATGGTAACCATAAAACAAATAGAAACTGAACAGATATCATCCAAGCCATTAGTGGAAAAAATAAAGAGGCAGAAATATTAATTTAAAAATACTACTAAAAAATATTAGGAGGTAAATGGCTTTATCAAGGAAGAAGGGTAATGCAAGTTGACAGTCCCTTATAGATAACAAGAGGGCTGTATTACCCTTAGATAATTAAAAAATAATAATTTTACTGTTATTATATACTGACAATACTAGATAATAATCCACAATAAAAAAATGCATCACCCCTAGAGCAGACTGCTGCCACTACTTATCTAGGCAGGGAACACAACAGAAGGAAAAGACCTACAGAAAATAAACCCTAAACAATTAAGAAAATGGTAATAGGTTCACACATATCGATCATTACCTTAAATGTAAAGGGATATAATGTACTGACCAAAAGACATAGGCTGGCTGGGTGGATGAAAACGTGCATTCGTGCACTTTCACTTACCACATCACTCTGCTTGACCTCCCCCCTAAATTGTACATAATTACTTTATATTGTTAGGTTAATCATGTTCCCATTATGGCTTACAGTTGTGACTACCTTTTATTTTTTGTCCAGCTCTTGATTGTGAAAACTAATAAACATTTTTTACTATTGTAATTATGTAACTATTACTTAACACCATTGTATCATGATTGGTCAACAGAAAAATAATAGAACTCTGTATCACCAAAACTAAGATCTAATAGAAAAGTCTGTAATCACATGACAAAATCCAAATGCATATCAGAATTATCTTAAAATTTTTTGAAAAATACAAATGCTCAATATTTCTTTTTCTTCTCCGGAGCTCCAGGTGTGTTTCTAATGAGCTGCCTGCCAAGTCGCTTCAGTCGTGTCCGACTCTGTGCAACCCCATAGACGGCAGCCCATAAGGCTCTGCCATCCCTGGGATTCTCCAGGCAAGAACACTGGAGTGGGTTGCCATTTCCTTCTCCAATGAGTGAAAGTAAAAAGTGAAAGTGAAGTCTCTCAGTTGTGTCCGACTCTTAGTGACCCCATGGACTGCAGCCTACCAGGCTCCTCTGTCCATGGGATTTTCAAGGCAAGAGTACTGGAGTGGCTTGCCATTGCCTTCTCCATTCTAATGAGCAGTAATGTTTAAAAACAACTGGACTATATGATGATCCTTTCAGTTCAGTTCAGTTCAATCACTCAGTAGTGTCCGAATCTTTGCGACTCCATGGACTGCAGCACACCAGGCTTCCCTGTCCATCACCAACTCCTGGAGCTTGCTTAAATCATGTCCATTGAGTTGGTGATGCCATCCAACCATCTCATCCTCTGTCATCCCCTTCTCCTCCTGCCTTCAAACTTTCCCAGCATCAGAGTCTTTTCCAATGAGTCATTTCTTCACATCAAATGGCCAAAGTATTGGAGTTTCAGCTTCAACATCAGTCCTTCCAATGAATATTCAGGACTGATTTCCTTTAGAATTGACCAGTTGGATCTCCTTGCAGCCCAAAGGACTCTCAAGAATCTTCTCCAACACCACGATTCAAAAGCATCAATTCTTTGGTGCTCAGCTTTATTTATAGTAGAGCTATGGTGATCTTTTATCTATTTTGTGTCAATTTTTCTATTTCATATTCTGGGCTTCCATTTCATTTAGTTTATGTTCTCCAGTTTCTCTGTCTCTTCCTTTTTTTTGATGTTCTTTCTCAAGTCTTTTTCAAGTGGAGTAGAAAAGCTTTTGTATACAGATATACAAATATGTACAATTTATATTTTAGAAAACTTATGAACTTTTGCCTAACTAAAAAATGTATGACACTTTGCTTCTACTTGTTTGACTTATTATGAATTAGAATGCTAGATTTCTAATTAAAACATAGATATGCAACAAGAAACAAAGATTTACTGTATAGCATAGGAATCTGCTGGGCTGGATGAAGCACAAGCTGGAATAAAGATTGCTGGAGAAATATCAACAACCTCAGATATGCAGATAACACCACCCTTATGGCAGAAAGTGACGAGGAACTAAACAGTCTCTTGATGAAAGTGAAGAAGAGTGAAAAAGTTGGCTTAAAACTCAACATTCCGAAAACTAAGATCATGCTATCCAGTCCCATCACTTCATGGCAAATAGATGGGGAAACAGTGACAGACTTTATTTTCTTGGGCTTCAAAATCACTGCAGATGGTGGCTACAGCCATGAAATTAAAAGACACTTGCTCCTTGGAAGAAAAGCTATGACCAAACTAGACAGCATATTAAAAAGCAGAGACATTACTTTGCCAAAAATGGTACGTCTAGTCAAACCTATGGTTTTAAAGTAGTCATGTATGGATGTGAGAGTTGAACTATAAAGAAAGCTGAGTGCTGAAGAATTGATGCTTCTGAACTGTGGTGTTAGAAAAGATTCTTAAGAGTCCTGTGGACTGCAAGGAGATCCAACCACTCAATCCTAAAGGAAATCAGTCCTGAATATTCATTGGAAAGACTGATGCTGAACCTGAAACTCCAATACTTTGGCCACCTGATTTGAAGAACTGGCTCATTTGAAAAGACCCTTTTGCTGGGAAAGATTGAAGGCAGGAGGAGAAGGGGATGATAGAGGATGAGATGGTTGGATGGCATCACAGACTCGATGGACATGAGTTTGAGTAAACTCCAGGAGTTGGTGATGGACGGGGAAGCCTGGCGTGCTGCAGTTCATGGGGTCACAAAGAGTTGGACACGACAGAGTGACTGAACTGAACTGAACTGAGCTGATAGGAAACTACAAGGAAATTTGTAATAACCTATGATGGAAAATAATTTCAAAAATAATATATGTGTACTCGTATCACTGAATCACCTTTCTGTGCACTTGAAACATTGTAAGTCAACTATACTCAATAAAATATATATAATATTTTTTAAATCTGTGGAATGTGGCAAAAGCAATTCTCAGAGGGAAGTTTATAGTGACACAGTTCTACCTTGAAAAACAAGAAAAATATCAAATGAACAACATAACCTATCATCTAAAGGAATTAGAAAATGTACAAACAAAGCTCAAAGACAGTTGCTGCTGCTGCTGCTAAGTCACTTCAGTAGTGTCCAACTCTGTGCGACCCCATAGACGGCAGCCCACCAGGCTCTGCCATTCCTGGGATTCTTATGATCATATGAAAACAAACTGGACAACCTAGAAGAAATGGATACATTTCTAGAAATATACAACCTTACGCAAACAAAAGTTCAGGAATGGAAAGCTTCACAGGGAAATTCTACCACACATAGAAAGAAGAGCTAATACCAGTCCTTCTCAAACTACTCCAAAAAATGAAAAGGAGGGAAAGGGAAAACTCCCAAAGTCATTCTGCTGCTGCTGCTGCTGCTAAGTCACTCCAGTCGTGTCCGACTCTGTGCGACCCCATAGACAGCAGCCCACCAGGCTCCTCCATCCCTGGGATTCTCCAGGCAAGAACACTGGAGTGGGTTTCCATTTCCTTCTCCAGTGCATGAAAGTGAAAAGTGAAACTGAAGTCGCTCAGTCATGTCCAACTATTAGTGACCCCATGGACTGCAGCCTACCAGGCTCCTCCATCCATGGGATTTTCCAGGCAAGAGTACTGGAGTGGGGTCCCATCGCCTTCTCTGCAAAGTCATTCTGCTAGGCCACAATTGCCCTAATACCAAAATCAAACGAAGGCACTAAAAAAGATATACTAGTCAGTGTCTCTGATGAATATAGATGCAAAAATACCAAAATATTAGTAAATTGAATCCAACAATACATGTAAAAATGATCATACACAACAATCGAGTGGGATTTATTCCAAAGATGCAAGAATGGTTCCGTATCCACGAATCAATGGGTAAAAACCACAGAGTCATCTCAATAGGTACAGAAAAAGCATTTGATAAAATTTAGCATCATTTATGATTAAAAAAACAAAGCTAAACAACTTTGGTGCAGAGGCACATATAAAAAGAAAACCTATTTGTATGTAAAGCATAAGGCTACATAGAATATTCTCAACACTTTTCCTCCCAGTATGTTCTCCCCAAATTTCTTGAAATCGTTGCTTTTCCACATGCGTGATAGCCATGAGAGCAGTCACTTTTTACTTCCCTGGTGGCTCAGAGGGTAAAGCGTCTGCCTATAACACGGGAAACCTGGGTTTGATCCCTGGGTTGGGAAGATCCCCTGGAGAAGAAAATGGCAACCCACTCCAGTACTCTTGCCTGGAGAATCCCACGGAAGGAGGAGCCTGGTAGCTTACATTCCATGGGACTGCAAAGAGTCGGACATGACTGATCGCCTTCACCTGACCTCAAGGAGTGAGCACTATGGAAGGACAAGTAGGCCCCTCAGTACTCCAATTTTTGGACCTATGTCAGAGTTCATTCTCTAGAATTCTAAACTTGTAGCCTATTGGCTGCAGGTGTTGTTAAAAGTCATTTTCTGTCAGAGTGACGAGCCGAAGGAAAAGATTATGAGATGTGAAGAGATGATAATTGGAGAAGATAGACGTTTTTCAGTACCCTGAGGGCAAGATAGCATTCTCCCTGGGATCCATGAGTCATTTCCATATCCCTTTAATAAATTCTCTTTTGTGCTTAAACTAGATTGAGTTGACATTCTCTTACATAAAACCAAAAGAAATAATAAAAATGATAAAATATACCCATACCCATAATACCTATGCGTGCATGCTAAATTGCTGCAGTTATATCCCACTCTTTGTGACTCCATGGACTGTAGCCTTCTGGGATTCTCCAGACAAGAACACTGGAACGGGTTGCCATGCCCTCCTCCAGGGGATCTTCCCAACCCAGGAATCATCTCTGCGTCTCTTACATCTCCTACATTGGCAGACGGCTTTTTCAGCACTAACACCACCTGGGAGGCCCACAACACTCATAGTATAGCCATAACAAATGTATTTCTAGTTTGTAAAAGTTTTCCCAAATCTTATTACAGCCAGCCTTCTCTTTTGCCCCTAGGCTTTTAAAGTTGAAACTGTGATTAAATTCTGTAATACGACTTGATGCTTATTTAACTACCTATTACAAATTACCTTGCCTAGAAACTTCTAAGAAAAGGTGTTTTCTGGAAAAAAACATTAGAAAGTAAATATATAAAACAAATCTTGAGTGGAGATTTTTATATGGATTACCCGAAAATGTTATTAAATTCTTTTCTTCCCATTGAAAGATGGAATTTAACTTTGCTAACTATTCAAACCGAGTTCAACATACGATGTGCTTTGGGACAACAGAATATTACCCAAAGTGCTGTAAAAGACATGAAAGAAACTTACATACAAAGGTTTGTTCTCTTGATTCTCTTGGTACTCTGACCCTACCATGTAAAAGGGCCCGAGTGATATGAAGAATGACAAGCCACATGAAAGAGAATCAAGGAAGCCAGATCAACATCGTACCAACTATCAGACTAAATCCACCAGCTGCCAGGGCCAGCTGACCTGCCTGCTGACCACAGATGTATGAAAAAACCCAGAGACCTTTATATTTCTTCCTTGCCCCTGCTTGACTTCACAAGTTTGCATTCAGCAGTCTAGAATTAGCTTCTGAGAAGCCTTCTGAGAATATCATGCAACAAATAAGAAAATGGTTGCATCCATTGTGCTGTGCCTGTGTAGATCCCTCCACTGAAGGATTACTGCCACTGTGTATCGAGAGCTGCTCCCTCACTCTCCAGCTCCTCTAGGACGTGAGTGGATTCCAGGACTTTCTCCGATTAAAAAGCATTCAGTATAGCTCATAAATGTAGTAATGTAGCTCATAGTACTTTATTGATCTATAATTAATATACAATAAAATGCATAAATATGAAATGCAGACCACTAAATTTGAACAAATATAGTAATCCCATGTAAGCATCACCCAGATCAAGATTTAGCATGTTTCCATCAGCCCAGAAAATTCCCTCCTGCTCCTTTCCAGTCAGTTTCCCCTGATACCCACAGTCCCACCCACCACCAACAGGCAACTGCTATTTGAATTTGCATTAGTGTGGATGAGCTTTATCTGTTCTTTCACTTCATATAAATGAAATTGTTAATTATACATTATTTTGTGTCTGGTTTCTTTCAACACAATGGTTTTAAGATACACTAGTGTTATTGTATTCTATGGGGTCACACAGAGTCGGACATGACTGAAGTGACTTAGCAGCAGCAGCAGCAGTGTTATTGTATACATCACTTATCTGTTCCTTTGGACTGCTTTGAAATATTTCTTTGTATTAATAGGCTCCAGTTTTAACTATTCTCTCAAAACTGGACATTTGAGTTATTTCCAATTTCGAGCTAACAATGAATGTTACCATGCAAGTCTTTATGTGGCTCTAAATGTGGCCATACAAGCCTTTATGTGGACAGAAGCACTCACTTCTGTTGGGTGAGTTTCTAGCAGGAGAATTGCTGAGTCAGAGAGTAGATACGCAGTTTAACCACATTATAAACAGAAAAAGCACAGCACATGCTTCAAACTGCGATAATGAAAGAGAAACAAGTCACATGCTAAGGAAACTCAGGATTCAGCAATTGTGTGACACTTTGTAGGCTAGTTGTCACTAGATTCTTTGAAGAATAATGCCATTCATGTTTATCCGGTTTATTGGCAAGTAAACAGTGATGCTTTTCGTTCAGCTATGAAAACTACCATTTCCACTGCCTAAAATGTTACTATTAAAAATCTTTACATCTCTCAGTGGGGTCTGTATAAAGGCCAGTAACCCAAAACTGTGGTGTGTGTGAATGTATTAGTCAAAGGATGCAAAAGAAATGTTTTTAGAACTAACACACTCTAGTTTCACTAAGCTTTGGGAGTAAAATATAGACGTAGAGAAAGAGATCTTTTGTTCACTTCCCAGAAACTGAAGGGAGAGATGCGGATTCCAATGTCCCAGGACAATTGTGGATGTTGGGTTGTTATTAGTATAACAAGATATGTTGTAATAAAACAGAGTCACTAAGGCCAGTATAATGTAATAAAATTTCTGAATTGAAAAATAAAAGAAACTGGCAGTTTTCTAAAGTGGTTATAACATTTATACACCCATCAGTAATATATGAGTGCTCAGGACTCCTTTGAAATTTTGTTGACTAGATAGTGGTAACTCATTGTGGTCTCAATATGTGCTTGTAGAATAAGCTACTGATCCTCTACAATAAATACTGAGGAAATCTTAGAGAAAATGATGTTAAAGTAATTATCTTGATGTATTACAATAACAAGGTTTAACAAAGTTATCCATTTACCAACTATCTAGATAGATAGGTATCAATGAACCAGGATAACCCATTTTTAGTGTTCTGATATAATGTGCTCAATATTGTGCTCATTTTTATTTTTAATCTATTACTTATAATTACCATTAAAACTTATCAAGCATGTTCAATGTTACAAGACAAGGGTGCCCACTCTCACCACTGCTTTTCAACATAGTTTTGGAAGTTTTGGCCACAGCAATCAGAGCACAAAAAGAAATAAAAGGAATCCAAATTGGAAAATAAGAAGTAAAACTCTCACTGTTTGCAGATGACATGATCCTCTACATAGAAAACCCTAAAGACTCCACCAGAAAATTACTAGAGCTAATTAATGAATATAATAAAGTTTCAGGATATAAAATCAACACACAGAAATCCTTTGCATTCCTATACACTAACAATGAGAAAACAGAAAGAGAAATTAAGGAAATAATTCCATTCACCATTGCAATGAAAAGAATAAAATACTTAGGACTTCAGGCTCTACTACAAAGCCACAGTCATCAAGACAGTATGGTACTGGCACAAAGACAGAAATATAAATCAATGAAACAAAATAGAAAGCCCAGAGATAAATCCACGCACCTATGGACACATTATCTTTGACAAGGAGGCAAGAGTATACAATGGACAAAAGACAATCTCTTTAACAAGTAGTGCTGGGAAAATTGGTCAACCACTTGTAAAAGAATGGAACTAAAACACTTTCTAACACCATACACAAAAATAAACTCAAAATGTATTAAAGATCTAAACATAAGACCAGAAACTATAAAACTCCTAGAGGAGAACACAGGCAAAACACTCTCCAACATAAATCATAGCAGGATCCTCTATGACCCACCTCCCAGAATATTGGAAATAAAAGCAAAATAAACAAATGGGACCTAATTAAAATTAAAAGCTTCTGCACAGCAAAGGAAACTATAAGCAAAGTGAAGACAGCCTTCAGAATAGGAGAAAATAATAACAAATAATAGCAAATGAAGCAACTGACAAAGGATTAACCTCAAAAATATACAAGCAACTCCTGCAGCTCAATTCCAGAAAAATAAACGACCCAATCAAAAAATGGGCCAAAGAACTAAACAGACATTTCTCCAAAGAAGACATACAGATGGCTAACAAACACATGAAAAGATGCTCAACATCACTCATAATCAGAGAAATGCAAAGCAAAACCACAATGAGATACCATTTCACACCAGTCAGAATAGCTGCTATTCAAAAGTACAAGCAATAAATGCTGGAGAGGGTGTGGAGAGAAGGGAATCCTCTTACACTGTTGGTGGGAATGCAAACTAGTACAGCCACTATGGAGAACAGTGTGGAGATTCCTTAAAAAACTGGAAATAGAACTGCCATGTGACCCAGCAATCGCACTCCTGGGCATACACACCGAGGAAACCAGAACTGAAAGAGACACATGTACTCCAGTGTTCATCGCAGCACTATTTATAATAGCCAGGACATGGAAGCAACCTAGATGTCCATCTGCAGACGAATGGATAAGAAAGCTGTGGTACATTTACACAATGGGATATTACTCAGCTATTAAAAAGAATGCATTTGAATCAGTTCTAATGAGGTGGATGAAACTGGAGCCTATTAGAGCAAAGTAAGCCAGAAAGAAAAACATCAATACAGTATACTAACGCATATATATGGAATTTAGAAAGATGGTAATGATAACCTTGTATGCGAGACAGCAAAAGAGACACAGGTGTATAGAACAGTCTTTTGGACTCTGTGGGAGAGGGCGAGGGTGGGATGATTTGGGAGAATGGCATTGAAACATGTATATTATCATATGTGAAACAAATCGCCAGTCCAGGTTCGATCCATGATACACAATGCTCAGGGCTGGTGCACTGGGATGACCCAGAAGGATGGTATGAGGAGGGAGGTGGGAGAGGGGTTCACGATGGGGAACACATGTACACCCGTGAGGGATTCATGTCACTGTATGGCAAAATCAATACAATATTGTAAAGTAATTAGCCACCAATTATAATAAATAAATTTATATTTTAAAAAAAGAACATATATGTAATCAAAAATAAATAAATAAACCGAAAAATAATTATGGATAGAAATATTATAAATATTTATAAATATTATAAAAACATGCTTATCTTGTTTATACAGAAGAGAAAATTACAGTTCATGAAAGTTGTGAGTTGCCAAAGTCAGTAAGTGCTGGAACTGGCTCTTCAATCCACATTCCCTAGTTTCAAATACTCTTATGTTTCCTGCTAGGTCAAGTTGCCCATTTCTGATGATTCATGATGACATTTCAACTTTATGCAAAAAATAAATGTATTAAATATCAAAGTGTTAAGAGAAAGCAAGTTCATTGGTATAGATTTCCACTAGAATGCAAACAAGTTTCTTTTGGGGACACATCCTAGGAACAAATGAATAGACTAGTTGACATTCACAAACCCTTTAGTTACAACTATTCTATGAAATCAGAAATGGCCATAACAGAAACTTTGCATAAATTTACATCTGGAATTACTTAACTGATAATACCCTACAGAAATAAAGTGAGGTGTAGAATTTGAGAAGTACCTTTTGAATTAAATGCAATAATTTAACTCAATATAGATTCCCACAAGATTCATTTAATAATTTATTATATAACTTTACTGGTAGCAATCAAAATTCTCTACATTTGTCTGCCTGTGTACAGATAGCTTGTAACCACTCATTTAAATACTAATTGATTTAAAATTACATAGTTCTAAATGTAAGCTATTTTGACTGAATATTCAAATTAAAATATGCTTCAGGTTAAAATGGATTTGTAAATCTTAGGTATAATTAGGTAACTAAGTAAGCAGGGTGTTTTTAACCCCTTCCACTTAATACATATATTTATTTAGCAGGGCATATTGGATGATTGCATACTATAAGGCAGTGCCAGGACTCAAAATGAATGAATTATATTCCCTGCATCTAAATATTTATACTCTCCATCTGCATACCAGTATCTCCACTAAGCTGCAAGTTTTTGAAGAACACGGTGTCTCAATTTCTGCCTCGTCAATGCTCAGTAAATAAACCCTTGAAAGCATTATAGCTTTGGCATTAGAGTCCCAGGTATACTGTTTATTATTTTGACTTTTGGCAAATTGCTTGATTCTCGTAAGCTTCATTTTTTCATCTGATTATTGGGTCCAATAATAAAAACTTAATCTGATAAGGTATTACAGGCCTTAAGTGAAATTAACACACGAAATGCCACTGGCCTTCAATGACTGAATAAATGAACCCACAAATCAGCAAGTGGATGATCATGAGTATAACCTGTGGTGAAACTTAATAAATGACATGAGCTACAAAAGCAACATTTGAAAACTCCTTACCCTCCTAACTCAACTATAAACATAAGAGAGCCAGTGTGAGATTTGGACTCGTACCATCTGAGAGGTTTGATTAAAGTTTTAGAAACATTAATTGGACAAAGTTTTATAAAATAGACGGTGCCATCCTATAAAAAGATAGGCTAGTGCTTTTTAAAACGGTCCAAGTCATGAAAGTCAGGAAAAGACAGAGGACTCGTTCCAGATTTAAGGAGACTGAGGAGGTATAGCAATTAATTGCAACACATGATCCTGAATGGACTCTGGACCAGGAAGAAAAAGAGAAATGGTTGAGACAGTTTTTCAAAATTTAAACAGTCTGTGGATTGGACAACAGTGCTTTACCAATGTCATACTGATATGGAGTCCCTCATTTGGAGGTTTGAACTGTGGTCATGTAGGAGAGAATCTTTTTTTGGGAAACACACAATGAATACTTAAGAGTGATGAGGTCTCATGTTTGCAGCTTGCACTCAAATGATTCAAGAAAATACTACGGTAATTAGTATGTATACAGAGAAACAGTGAGACAGAGAAGGAACAAATATAGTGAAATGTATGCCAGTTGGGGAATCTTAATGAAGCAGATACTGATTTATTTGCCATGTCCTTGTACCTTTCCTGTAAATTTTAAATTATTTCAGAAGAAGTTTATTTTTAAATTTCTAATGAGTGCATTGGGAGATTCAACATGAGAGATTTTATAGATCAATGTTAGAACTCATACTTAATGAAACCAGTGATTTCTTTGAAATTACAGAAGAATATGAGCAACAGTGCTCCAACAACTGCTCGGTGGGACTCCTCATTACATTTCAGGGCTGGGCATCTCCAGCCTTCACATACACAAGCTAACCAGCTGGCCTCAGAACATTATTCATGGCTTCTGCTGGCCAACCAGACATTATAACAGCAATAAAGCATCTTCAAGTGCTTAAGAGACAATGTTGAAAATTGGAATGAGTAAGAGAAGAAACTGTAAAGGAAGAGTCAAACAAACAGGGAAATAACTCATATCGCTAGGGTAAGGGAGGAAATTAGAGGAATGATAATGCCTTTAACTAAAAAAGAAATCAGAAGAAGCTACTCGGTTGATAGTAAGGAAGATAAATTTGCTTTTTAAGTGGGTTGATCATAAAGTGCACAAGACATTTCAAATTAAACATCGGCAGACTGTAAGAACCAGGAGACTAAAACTCAAACATGAAATAGATTCTGGCTTCTAAATAAAGATCTGATCATCTTCCTCAAAAGGTTTTCAAATTGCTATATATTGTATTCATCCTTTAAACCTCAGCAGGCAATAAAGTTTTCACTATTGGTAAATTTGAATGTTGAAAACTAGTACCATCCTCATGTTGGGTCAAGGATGTATCTGCTTTTATTATTGAGATAACCAACAGTATCAGTCATAAACCAACTCCAACTTTCACTAGTGCTGGATATAGTATTAGGATTAAGAACATCCTAACATAACTCAAAAATTTCTAAAACATTAGGTTTAGATCACCGATAAATTTAGAATATAGAAAACCAAAAAATCCAGGGGAAAGCAGCTTAGTTAGGGAGCTAATTGTATATAGACAATCTTCTTTACGAAATGCACTATTAATCTTCTTACATAACAGTAGATCATGATGTTCAATTAACTGAAGTGCTTTCAGTTAGCTCACTTGATGATAAAAAATAAATAAGTAATGATAGTCCATAATTGGAATCAAGTACTGAAACAGGCTAATCAACTTTGTCAAAGACTAAGGGAACGTCACACAGTCACCCCGTCCATATTCTACATAACAAATCCATCATGACCAGATTACTGCTTATAAAATACTAACATAAGGATTTTTTCAAAACATTTATTCTATTAGTCACAGTCTAAACCAATATAGAATTCATTAGTCACACATGCCACTAGTTATTAACAATTTCCTGAATGCATTTTTACCCTTAATATCTGCTACATTTGCTGCTCATGCATTTTAATTATAAATTAAAAGCAATGCAAATATTATAATCAGAGAAACAGAGATTTTCTACTCACTGAAATACTATATTTAAAATCACTTAAGTTTCAGAAATTCTTCATATCAGCTGATTTACATCTAGTTCCATTACACCTGCAGGTAATTAAAAAAAAAACCCTACTCTAAATTTATCATCACATAAAATCATACTATCAAATATTTCTTAATAGTGTTATACATATTTTATGATGGAAAATTTTCTCCAAGTTGCTATAAATCTACTTTGTAAGGTCATTAAATAGGCAATGTCATCAACTCAAAAAAAACATATTTGGGAATTTTATTTGAATATTTGTTTTTTTATTTTAATGATTTTGCTAACCCGATAAAATGAAAACAATGAAAAGTCAATGTCTTTGGTCCTCTTTGGAAATAATATGGACTATGGCTAATATTTAATTATGTATATATTCATATTTATTGTTAATATTCACCACTCGTTTAATACAGATTTGTTGCGTGTCTACTGTGGGCAACGTGCTGGCCACATTAACTGCCACTTACCTATAACACCTTAATTAGCTGCATGCTGTCTCTGTGTCTGGAGTGTCCTATTTTTCCACATCTACTCAGTGAATCCCTCCTCCTTTAAACCCGATGTGAGCATTAACTCCTCCGCAAAGACTTACTCTCCATTTTATGGCCCTCTCCAGAGGCTCAGACGGCAGAGAATCTGCTGGCAATGCAGAAGACCTACATTCGGCAGAGCCCCTGGAGAAAGGCATGGCAGTCCACCTCAGTACTCTTGCCTGGAGAATCCCGTGGACAGAGGAGCCTGGTGGGCTACAGTCCATGGGGTCACAAAGAGTCACACATGACTGAGCGACCAACATTTTCACTTTCACTCACACCTAGGCAAGACTCAGTCACCTGCTCTTCTGTGCTACTATTAATATAACATTACTCACATCCATCCACTAGAGAAGGCGAATTGTGATTGTTTAGCCATCTCTGAAGAATCTGAGTGTGTCACGGGGTATATGTGGGTTACCTCTATATACCCTACAACAGCTAGCGGTAAGAATGCAAATATTTATTGCTCAGTATGGGGAAAGGTTGGGGGCAGGAGGAGAAGGGGACGACCGAGAATGAGATGGCTGGATGGCATCACCGACTCTGTGGACATGAGTTTAGGTGAACTCCGGGAGTTGGTGATGGACAGGGAGGCCTGGCGTGCTGTGATTCATGGGGTCGCGGAGATTCGGACACGACTGAGCGACTGAACTGAACTGAACTGAAAGTTACATATTTTAGTAAACAGAGTGTTTTTTTTTTTTTTTTGAAATTAATTTATTTTTTATTGGAGGCAAATTATTTTACAATATTATATTGGTTGGTTTTGCCATACATTGACATGAATTCGCCCCGGGTTTACATAAGTTCCCCCTCCTGAACCCCCCTCCCACCTCCCTCCTCCCTTTATCCTCCCTCTGGGTCATCCCCGCATGCCAGCCCCGAGCATCCTATAACATGCATTGACCTTGAACTAGTGATTCATTTCACATATGACAACATACGTGTTTCAATGCCATTCTCCCAAATCATCCCACCCTCACCCTCTCCCACAGAGTTATTGCTCTCTGGGAATACAATTCGTTTTACTCAATTAATTAACAAGTATTTCTTGAGCACTTTCATTTTTACTAGATACCTTTTTTATATGATTATTTCACATATTTTTTAAATTTTTAATTGGAGGATAATTACTTTACTATATTGTGTTGGCTTTTGCTGTACAACAATGTGTGTCAGTCACTCAGTCACGTCTGACTCTTTGTGACCACCTGGACTGTAGCCCGCCAGGCTCCTCTGTCCATGGAATTCTCCAGGCAAGAGTACTGGAGGGGGTGGCCATTCCCTTCTCCAGGGGATCTTCCCAACCCAGGGAGTGAACCTGGATCTCCTGCACTGCAGGCAGGTTATTTAGCATCTGAGCTACGAGGGAATCAGCCATAAGTATACACATATCCCCTCCCTCCGGAGTCTCCCTCCCACACCATCACCCCACCCCTATAGGGCATCACAGAGCAGCCGGTTGGGCTTCCTGTTTTATACAGCAACTTCCTGATAACTATCCGTCGTACACATGGTGATGTGTGTATTTCAGCGCTATTCTCAGTCGGCCCCACCCTCTTCTTCCCCCGCTGTTTCTACAAGGCATTCTCTATATCTGTGTCTCTATTCCTGCTCTGCAAATAGCTTCATCAGTACCATTTTCTAGATTCCATATACATATGTGTTAACATATGATATTTGGTTTTCTCTTTCTGACTTACTTCACTCTATATAACAGGTTCCAGGTTCTTCTACCTAAGTTCAGCTGATTCAAATTCATAACTACAACGAGGTATCACATCACACTGGTCAGAATGGCTATCATCAAAAACTCTACAAAAAAATAAATGATAGAGAGGATGTGAAGAAAAGAGAACCCTCTTGCACTGCCAGGGGGAATGTAAATTAATACAGCCACTATGGAGAACAGTGTGGAGATTGCTTAAGAAACTAGGAATAAAGCTACCATGGACCACAGCCTTGTCTAACTCAATGAAACTATGAGCCATGCCATGTAGGGCTAGCCAAGATGAACGGATCATGGTGGAGAGTTCTGACAAAATGTGGTCCACTGGAGAAGGGAATGGCAAACCACTTCAGTATTCTTCCTTGAGAACCCCATGAACAGTGTGAACAGGCAAAAAGATAGGACACTGAAAAATGAAATCCCCGGGTCAGTAGGTGCCCAATATGCTAGTGGAGATCAGTGGAGAAATAACTCCAGAAATAATGAAGAGACGGAGCCAAAGCAAAAACAACACCCAGGTGTGGATGTGACTGGTGACGGAAGTAAAGTCCGATCTTGTAAAGAGCAATGTTGCACAGGAACCTGGAATGTCAGGTTCATGAATCAAAGCAAATTGGAAGTGGTCAAACAGGAGATGACAAGAGTGAACGTCAACATTTTAGGACTCAGCAAACTAAAATCGACTGGAATGGGTGAATTTAACTCAGATGACCACTATATCTACTACTGTGGGCAAGAATCCCTTAGAAGAAAGGGAGTAGCCATCATAGTCAACAAAAGAGCCAGAAATGCAGTACTTGGATGCAGTCTCAAAAATGACAGAATGATTTCTGTCCGTTTCCAAGGCAAACCATTCAACATTACAGTAATTCAAGTCTATGCCCCGACCAGTATTGCTGAAGAAGTTGAAGTTGAATGGTTCTATGAAGACCTACAAGACCTTCTAGAACTAACACCCAAGAAAGATGTCCTTTTCGTGATAGGGGACTGGAATGCAAATGTAGGAAGTCAAAAGCTACCTGGAGTAACAGGTAAATCTGGCCTTGGAGTACAGAATGAAGCAGGGCAAAGGCTAATAGAGTTTTGCCAAGAGAACACAATGGTCATAGCAAACACCCTCTTCCATCAACACAAGAAAAGATTCTACACATAGATATCACCAGATGGTCAATACAGAAATCAGATTGATTACATTCTTTCCAGCCAAAGATGGAGAAGCTCTATACATTCAGCAAAAACAAGACCAGAAGCTGACTGTGTTTCAGATCATGAACTTCTTATTGCAAAATTCAGGCTTAAATTGAAGAAAGTGGGGAAAACCACTAGATCACTAAGGTATGACCTAAACCAAATTCCTTACAATTATACAGTGGAAGTAAAAATAGATTCAATGGATTAGATCTGATAGACAGAGTGCCTGAAGAACTACGAATGGAGGTTCATGACATGGTACAGGAGGAAGTGATCAAAATCATTCCCAAGATAAAGAAATGCAAAAAGGCGAAGTGGCTCTCTGAGGAGGCCTTACAAATAGCTGAGAAAAGAAGTTAAAGGCAAAGGAGAAAAGGAAAGATATGCCCATTTGAATGTAGAGTTCCAAAGAATAGCAAGGAGAGATAAGAAAGCCTGCCTCAGTGATCAGTGCAAAGAAATACAGGAAACAGTCGAATGGGAAAGATGAGAGATCCCTTCAAGAAAATTAGAGATAGGAAGGGAATATTTCATGCAAAGATGGGCACAATAAAGGACAGAAATGGTATGGACCTAACAGAAGCTAAAGATATTATAAAAGGTGGCAAGAATACATGGAAGAACTTACAAAAAAGATATTCATAACCCAGATAACCACGATGGTGGGATCAGTCACCTACAGCCAGACATCCTGGAATTCCAAGTCAACAGGGCCTTAGGAAGCGTAACTACAAGCAAAGCCAGTGGAGGTGTTGGAATTCCAGTTGAGCTATTTCAAATCCTTAAAGACAATGCTGTGAAAGTGCTGCACTCAGTATGCCAGTAAATTTGGAGAACTCAGCAGAGGCCACAGGACTGGAAAAGATCAGTTTTCACTCCAATCCCAAAGACAGGCAATGCCTAAAAATGTTTAAAATACCACACAATTGCACTCATTTCACACACTAGAAAAGTAATGCTCAAAATTCTCCAAGCCAGGCTTCAGCAGTATGTGAACCCTGAACTTCCAGATGTTCAAGCTGGATTTAGAAAAGGCAGAGGAACCAGAGATCAAATTGTCAACATCCACTGGATCATCGAAAAAGCAAGAGAGTTCCAGAAAAACGTCTATTTCTGCTTTATTGACTATGCCAAAGCCTTTGACTGTGTGGATCACAATAAACTGTGCAAAATTCTGAAAGAGATGGGCATACCAGACCACCTGACCTGCCTCTTGAGAAACCTATATGCAGGTCAGGAAGCAACAGTTAGAATTGGACATGGAACAACAAACTGGTTCCAAATAGTAAAAGGAGTACATCAAGGCTGTACATTGTCACCCTTATTATTTAACTTATATGCAGAGTACATCATGAGAAATGCTGGGCTGGAAGAAGCACAAGCTGGAATCAAGATTGCCGAGAGAAATATCAATAACCTCAGATATGCAGATGACACTACCTTTATGACAGAAAGTGAAGAGGAACCAAAGAGCCTCTTGATAAAGCTGAAAGAGGAGAGTGAAAAATGTGGCTTAAAGCTCAACATTCAGAAAACTAAGATCCTGGCCTCTGGTCCCATCACTTCATGGGAAATAGATGGGGAAACAATGGAAACAGTGACAGACTTTATTTTGGGGGACTCCAAAATCACTGCAGCCATGAAATTAAGACACTTACTCCTTGGAATAAAAGTTATGACCAACCGAGATAGCATATTAAAAAGCAGAGACATTCAGTTCAGTTCAGTCACTCGGTCATGTCCGACTCTTTGGGACCCCATGAACCACAGCACGCCAGGCCTCCCTGTCCATCACCAACTCCCGGAGTCCACCCAAACCCATGTCTGAGTTGGTGATGCCATCCAACCTTCTCATCCTCTGTCATCCTCTTCTCCTGCAGCCCACAATCCCTCCCAGCATCAGGGTCTTTTCAAATGAGTCAGCTCTTTGCATGAGGTGGTCAAAGTTTTGGAGTTTCAGCTTCAACAGCAGTCCTTTCAGTGAACACCCAGGACTGATCTCCTTTAGGATGGACTGGTTGGATCTCCTTGCAGTCCAAGGGACTCTCAAGAGTCTTCTCCAACAACACAGTTCAAAAGTATCAATTCTTAGGTGCTCAGCTTTCTTTATAGTCCAACTCTCTCATCCATACATGACCACTGGAAAAACCATAGCCTTGACTAGATAGACCTTTGTTGACAAAGTAATATCTCTGCTTTTTAATATGCTGTTTAGGTTGGTCATAACTTTCCTTCCAAGGAGTAAGCGTCTTTTAATTTCATGGCTGCAATCACCATCTGCAGTGATTTTGGAGCCCAGAAAAACAAAGTCAGCCACTGTTTCCGCTGTTTCCCCATCTATTTCCCATGAAGTGATAGGACCAGATGCCGTGATCTTAGTTCTTAGCCTAAAAAGGTCCATCTAGTCAAGGCAACAGTTTTTTCAGTAGTCATATATGTATGTGAGAGTTGGACTATAAAGAAAGCTGAGTGTCAAAGAATTGATGTTTTTGAGCTGTGATGTTGGAGATTTTTGAGAGTCCCTTGGACTGTAAAGAGATCCAACCAGTCTATCCTAAAGGAAATCAGTCCTGAATATTAATTGGAAGGACTGATGCTGAAGCTGAAATTCCAATACTTTGGCCACCTGATGGCTCACTGGGCAAAAGACCCTGATGTTGTGAAAGACTGAAGGCAGGAGAAGGGGATGACAGATGATTAGATGACTGGATTGCATCACTGAACGATGGACGTGAGTTTGAGTGAGCTCCAGGAGTTGGTGATGGACAGGGAAGCTTGGCCTGATGCAGTCCGTGGAAACACAAAGAGTCAGGCACAACTGAGAGACTCATCTGTACTGATGACACAGCAACCCCACTCCTGGGCATATACCCTGAGAAAACCATAATGCAAAAAGACACCTATTCATAGCAGTACCATTCACAGTAGCCACGATGTTGAAGCAACCTAAATGTCCATCAACAGATGAATGGATAAAAAAGTCATGATACATGTATGCAATGGAATATTACTCAACCACAAAAAAGGAATGATTTTGAATCAGATACTTTTTATAGTCATCCTGTTAATTACCTTTAGAAATCCTCCCCAAATCCTTAAGAGGTTGTTGTTTTATCTTCTATTTTGTAGATGAGTGCCAAAATCAATTTCTCAGGTGTACTGAGTATCCAGTACTTTTTAAGAATTTTTATAACTGAAATAATGCACAGTTTATCTGCTTTCCTTCTTACTAAATATAATGTATTCAGTGCAGTGAATTTTTCAGGACTTGGTCACATTTCAGTCTTATTATCAGTTAATGATCTCCTAAAATGAAAACTGCTCTCAAAACCTAGAAAGGAAAACTCGTGGTTGTTTCCATTCAAGCTGTTGCTTTAGGCTATCTATTATAAACCAGTTATTCCCTTTATAACTTAGTGGCTACTATTCTTTCACTGAAATAATATTCAAATTATTTAAATTTAATTCAGGATGATCTCATAAAATTATCTAAATATTACTATCTTTGGTAGACATAGGGGAAAATATAATCTTAGCTGATTTTGTAGTTTGTCTCCAATTTGTTGTTCAGTCACTAAGTCATGTCCGAATCTTTGTGACCCCATGGGCTCCAGCACACCTGGCTTCCCTGTCCTTCACTCTCTCCCAGAGTTTGCTCAAACTCAGGTCCATTGAGTCAGTGGTACCATTCAACTATCTCATCCTCTGTCGCCTCCTTCTTCTCCTGCCCTCAATTTTTCCCAGCATCAGTGTCTTCCCCAAAGAGTCAGCTCTTCACATCAAGTGGGCAAAGTACCAGAGCTTCAGCTTCAGCATCAGTCCTGTCAGTGAATAATCAGAGTTGATTTCCTTGACTTGCAATCCAAAAGACTCTCAAGCATCTTCTCCAGCACAATTCAAAAGCATCAATTCTTTGACACTCAGACTCTTTATGTTTCAGTTCTCACATCTGTACATGATTACTGGGAAAACCATAGCTTTGACAATACAAACCTTTGTCAGCAAAGCGATGTCTTTGCTTTTTAATATGCTGTCCAGGTTTGTTATAGCTTTTATTCCAAAGAGCAAGCATCTTTTAATTTCATGACTGCAGTCACCATCCACAGTGATTTTGTAGCCCAAGAAAATAAAATTTGTCACCATTTCCAATTTTTCCCTTCTATTTGCTGTGAAGTGATGGGACCATATGCGTGGCTCATAGCTTCATTGAGTTATGCAAGCCCCTTTTGCCATGACAAGGTTGTGGTCTGTGAAGGGATTGTTTCCAACAGTCTACCAAAAGGAAAGAATGAAAATGTGTTCCAACCCATACCCCTCTCATAAGCAGAAGCTGTGATTTTAAAACTATTAGGAATTCATCTTAATCACTCTTCAATGGGAATGTCTGAAATCCTGTCAATAAAGATTTGCTCAAAGAATGTTTGAATTTCTATTAAGTGGAAACTTTATTGTGCATCCTCCAACATTGATTTGAATAATTTTGTAGGAATAAGATATAAATATGTTCAAACCCGGAACTAGATATGAAGTCCATTTGCTTCAGTTCAGTTCAGTTCAGTTCAGCCGCTCAGTCGTGTCCGACTCTCCGCGACCCCATGAATCACAGCACTCCAGGCCTCCCTGTCCATCACCAACCCCCGGAGTACACTCAAACTCATGCCCACAGAGTCGGTGATGCCATCCAGCCATCTCATTCTCGGTCTTCCCCTTCTGCTCCCACCCCCAACCTTTCCCAGCATCAGAGTCTTTTCCAGTGAATCTCTTGATTCCAGCTTGTGCTTCATCCAGCCCAGCGTTCCTCATGATGTACTCTGCATATAAGTTAAATAAGCAAGGTGACAATATACAACCTTGACGTACACCTTTTCCTATTTGGAACCAGTCTGTTGTTCCATGTCCAGTTCTGACTGTTGCTTCCTGACCTGCATACAGGTTTCTCAAGAGGCAGGTCAGGTGGTCTGGGATTCCCATCTCTTTCAGAATGTTCCACAGTTTATTGTGATCCACACAGTCAAAGTCTTTGGCATAGTCAATGAAGCAGAAATAGATTTTTTCTGAAACTCTCTTGCTTTCTCCATGATCCAGTGGATGTTGACAATTGGATCTCTGGCGCCTCTGCCTTTTCTAAAACCTGCTTGAACATCTGGGAGTTCATGGTTTACATACTGCTGAAGCCTGGCTTGGAGAATTTTGAGCATGACTTTACTAGCGTGTGAGATGAGTGCAATTGTGCGGTAGTTTGAGCATTCTTTGGCATTGCCTTTCTTTGGGATTGGAATGAAGACTGACCTCTTCCAGTCCTGTGGCCACTGCTGAGCTTTCCAAATTTGCTGGCATATTGAGTGCAGCACTTTCACAGCATCATCTTTCAAGACTTGAAATAGCTCAACTGGAATTCCATCACCTCCACTAGCTTTATGTTTTATATAACTATAAAGCTAAAATCTACTTGTAAACTTAACAGAAAACTAAAAAATCAAAAAGATTAAGACAAGCAACATTGCTATGATGGATAATGCTCTACTGGAGCTGAACAGGGAGAATATGGTCCTATTTGCCACTGATGATTCCTTTTAGTATGGCTCTGTTACCATCTCTGTGTGCATATGTGTAATTACATATATTTGTATAGATATATACATGTTCAGAACAATACAAAAATTACAGAATTTAGAGTTAGAATTATATATAAAATATTACTACATGCCATTTATAAGCCATATTCATCAAATCTAACACACGGTTCATTGTAAAATCCATCATTATTTTATGAATACTTCTCTTAACCTACACCATGCTCAACCTAAAATCAAATCTTGCATACAATGAATAACTACTCATAAAAGTTAATGAGACCATAATATATAAAGCTGAAGTTCCAGTACTTTGACCACCTGATGTGAAGAGCTGCCTCATTGGAAAAGACTCTGATGCTGGGAAAGATTGAAGGCAGGAGGAGAAGGGGCCGACAGAGAATGAGATGGTCAGATGGCATCACTGACTCAATGGACAGGAGTTTGGGTAAACTCAAGGAAGTAGTGGAGGACAGGGAAGCTGGGTGCACTGCAGTTCACAGGGTTGAAAAGAGCTGGACACCACTTAGCGACTGAACAACATCTCCGTCCTCCAGAGACATTTTCTCCACTTCTTACAAGCTGTTTCTGTCACAGAGAACCTCTTTATAATTAATTGCGAGCTAAGAGATGGTCTAAACCATCATTTTCTCATCATTAATTCAACAAACACTCATGTAGTATTTAGAATATACTAGCGTTGAGCCGGAGAAAGCAATGGCACCCCACTCCAGTACTCTTGACAGGAAAATCCCATGGGCGGAGGAGCCTGGTAGGCTGCAGTCCATGGGGTCGCACAAAGTCAGACACGACTGAAGCGACTTAGCAGCAGCAGCATTGAGCCAGACAAAAGGGATTTGAAGATGACCAAAATGTTCATCCTCAACCTGAACAAGCTTACTCTCTCCCAGGAAAAAGAGATCCGGAAATGGTTGTAAAATGAAAATTGATAAAGTGAAGGTATGCATGGGACACAAGGTACAATCAGAACAACAAAGAAAGGGTCGTACACTTATTAGGAGAAAAGCTGGAGGAAGAGAATACCCAGCGAGGCAGACAGATAAGAAGTGGAACAGGATTTGAGGCAGGAGAAGGACCTCTGAGCAAAGACACGGAGCAGTAAGAGAAAGCAGTGTGATTCAAGTTACCACGAACGATTCAGCCAGGGCTAGAGTGGGTTACACGTGAAACGAGAGAGTTAGGAAAGCATCGATTTTAAAGGGCAAGAAAGGTCAGAATGGCAGCCTGGGCATGATAGAAAAGGCAAGAGGAGTCACTGAGGGCTTTCATCTAGACATATTGATCAGACTCATACTGTAGCATGATTGTCTTTACTCAGGCTGGCAGTCACTACTGCAGCAATTAACCTTACACAAAAAATCTGGAGTGCTTTTGGTGAAATTCCAATAGCCAATTCACCCAGAAAAGCAACCCTCTTCTTTCTCTTGTCTTCTCCTCTGGAACACAAAATCACAGAATTTAGAGTTAGAAGGAAACTTAAATATCATTTTGCCCCGTCGTGCCGTTTCCAGATCAAGGCAAGAGATTCAATCTAGCTCACACATCTTTGTTGTTGCCGTTTAGTCACTAAGCCGCGCTGACTCTTTTGCAACCCCATGGACCGTAGCCCATGCGGCTCCGCGGTCCTTGGGATTTCCCAGGCAAGAATACTGGAGTGGGTTGCCATTTCGTTCTCCAGAGGATCTTCCTCACCCAGGAATCAAACTCACATCTTCTGCATCGGCAGCTGGATTCCTTACCACTGAGCCACCAGGGAAGCCAGCTCACACATCTACCCACTGAAAAAGAATGAGCCAAAATTCATATTTCTCATTCTAAAATTCTTTCCAGTTTCCCATTTGCTGAACTTTCAGAACGCTGCCTGAAGAACTATGGACAGAGTTTCGTGACATTGCACAGGAGACAGGGATCAAGACCACCCACAATGAAAAGAAATGCAAAAAGGCAAAATGGTTGTCTGAGGAAGTCTTACAAATAGCTGTGAATAGAAGAAAAGCAAAAAGCAAGGGAGAAAAGGAAAGATATACCCATTTGAATGCAGAGTTCCAAAGAATAACAAGGAGAAATAAGAAAGCCTTCCTCAGTGATCAATGCAAAGAGATAGAGGAAAACAATAGAATGGGAAAGTCTAGAGATCTCTTCAAGAAATTTAGAGATACCAAGGGAACATTTCATGCAAGATGGGCTCGATAAAGGACAGAAATAGTATGGACCTAATAGAAGCAAAAGATATTAAGAAGAGGTGGCAAGAATACACAGAAGAACTATAGAGAAAAGATCTTCATGACCCAAATAATCACAATGGTGTGATCACAACCCTAGAGCCAGACATCTTGGAATGTGAAGTCAAGTGGGCCTTAAGAAGCATCATTATGAACAAAGCTAGTGGAGGTGATGGAATTCCAGCTGAGCTATTTCAAATCCTAAAAGATGATGCTGTGAAAGTGCTACACTCAGTATGCCAGCAAATTTGGTAAACTCAGCAGTGGCCACAGGACTGGAAAGGTCAGTTCTCATTCCAGTCCCAAAGAAAGGCAATGGCAAAGAATGCTCAAACTACCGCACAATTGCACTCATCCCATACGCTAGCAAAGTAATGCTCAAAATTCTCCAAGTCAGGTTTTAACAGTACGTGAACCATGAACTGCCAGACGTTCAAGCTGGATTTAGAAAAGGCAGAGGAACTAGAGATCAAATTGCCAACATCCGTTGGATCATCGAAAAAGCAAGAGAGTTCCAGAAAAACATCTACTTCTGTTTTATTGACTATGCCAAAGCCTTTGACTGTGTGGACCAAAACAAACTCTGGAAAATTCTGAAAGAGATGGAAATACCAGACCACTTGACCTGCCTCTTGAGAAATCTGTATGCAAGTCAGGAAGCAACAGTTAGAACTGGACATGAAACAACAGACTGGAAAAGGCATACATCAAGGTTGTATATTGTCATCATACTTATTTAGCTTATATGCAGAGTACATCATGAGAAACACTGGGCTTGAAGAAGCACAAGCTGGAATCAATTGCTGGGAGAAATATCAATAAGCTCAGATATGCAGATGACACCACCCTTATGGCAGAAAGTGAAGAACTAAAGAGCCTCTTGAAAGTGAAAGGGGAGAGTGAAAAAGTTGGCTTAAAGCTCAACATTCAGAAAACTAAGATCATGGCATCTGGTCCCATCACTTCATGGCAAATAGATGGGGAAACGGTGGAAACAGTGAGAGACTTTATTTTGGGGGGCTCCAAAATCACTGCAGATGGTGACTGCAGCCATAAAATTAAAAGACGCTTGCTCCTTGGAAGAACAGTTATGACCAACAGCATATTAAAAAGCAAAGACTTTTTTTTTTTTAATTTTAATTGGAGGCTAATTACTTTACAATATTGTATTGGTTTTGCCATACTTTGACATGAATCTGCCATGGGTGTACATGTGTCCCCCATCCTGAACCCCCCTCCCACCTCCCTCCTCCCCTTATCCTCTCTCTGGGTCATCCCCGTGCACCAGCCCCGAGCACCCTGTATCATGCAAAGAACCTGGACTGGCGATTCGTTTCACATATGATAATATATATGTGTCAATGCCATTCTCCCAAATCATGCCACCGTCGTCCTCTCCCCCAGAGTCCAAAAGACTGTTCTATGTCTCTGTGTCTAAAAAGCAGAGACATTTCTTTGCCAAAAAAGGTCTAGGTCTAGTCAAGGCTATGGCTTTTCCAGTAGTCATGTTTGGATGTGAGTGTTGGACTATAAAGTAAGCTGAGAGCTGAAGAATTGATGCTTTTGAACTGTGGTGCTGGAGAAGACTCTTGAGAGTCCCTTGGACTACAAGGAGATCCAACCAGTCCATTCTAAAGGAGATCAGTCCTGGGTGTTCATTGGAAGGACTAATGTTGAAGCTGAAACTCCAATACTTTGGCCACCTCATGTGACGAGTTGACTCACTGGAAAAGACTCTGATGCTGGGAAGGATTGGGGGCGGGAGAAGGGGACAACAGAGAATGAGATGGCTGGATGGCATCACTGACTCGATGGACGTGAGTTTGAGTGAACTCCGGGAGTTGGTGATGGACAGGGAGGCCTGGCGTGCTGTGATTCATGCGGTCACAAAGAGTCGGACACGACTGAGCGACTGAACTGACTGACTTACTGACTGAACTGATCTAAACAAAGTGAAAGTGTTCATCTGTAATTTTAATGCCTGTGTGAATACCGTGCTACTGACAAAGATCAAGATACTGGAAGTATTGTAGTTATTGATAAAGATGATTGAATTAATATCTGTATCATTTTCTTATGACCTGTGATAAATCCTAAGGGTTGAATTTTCAAAGCAGACTCCCCCAAATCACAGCAAACTGCATTAGTGATTCAATGGATACAGGCCACTGTCAAACATAGATGAAACATCCTTTTTGGGAAAAACCTATAACCATCAGACCCAGCATTTAAAACTGTCCACTTTCTCCTGCATTTTGACACATTTTGATTTCAGATGTACACGGAGGTTTTGAGTGTTGTATGCAAAAGTATTTCTCACAAAAGGAAGGCAGTGGTGGGGGGGACTTCCCTGGTGGTCCGGGAAGGCAGAATCTGCCTTGCAATGCAGGGGACACGATTCCATCCCTCTCTGGGAAGATCCCACATGCCGCTGAGCAACTCAGCCCTTGAGGAGCAACTCCTGAGCCCAGGCACCCGGGAGCCCGTGGGCCACGACTAGCGTGCGTCACAACAGAAATGCCACATGATGCAACTAAAGCCCAACTCAGCAGAGAAAGGAGCTAAAATATTCAGGGCTTTCCTGGCAACCCAGTGGTTAAGACTCAGCATTTTCACTGAAGAGAGCATGGGCTCCATTCCTGGTCGGGATAGTGAGATTCCACACGCTGCATTTTTTTGTTTTAGTCATTCAATTGTGTCTGGCTCTTTAGTGACACCACGGACTGTAGCCCACCAGTCTCCTCTGTCCATGGAATTTTCCAGGCAAAAATACTGGAGTGGTTGCCATTTCCTTCTTCAGGGAATCTTCCAGGATCAGGGATCAAACCCGTATCCCCTGCATTGGCAGACAGATTACCACTGAGCCACTTGGGAAACCCCGTGGTGCAGCCAATTAAAAAAAAGAAAGCAAGGTGGTTTGAGGATATCTCCATTTTAAGCTTCCTTACAAAGTTACCCCATCTCCAGCCAGCCATATCACATAAATCCATAAATTACAGGTTTTTCTGCAATAAGCAACCTCAGTTCAGTTCACTTCAGTTGCTCAGTTCTGTCCGACTCTTTGCGACCCCATGAATCGCAGCACTCCAGGCCTCCCTGTCCACAATCAACTCCCAGAGTTCACTCAAACTCATGTCCATCGAGTCGGTGATGCCATCCAGCCATCTCATTCTCTGTCATCCCCTTCTTCTCCCACTCCCAATCCCTCCCAGCATCAGACTCTTTTCCAGTGAGTCAACTCTTCGCATGAGGTGGCCAAAGTATTGGAGCTTCCAATGAACACCCAGGACTGATCTCCTAAGCAACCTAGACAGACCAAAAATGTCCTACTAAATACGTTTCCCATACATAGGGACTTCCTGGTATATTTCCACCAGTTAATACCATGGTCAGATTTAAAAGGTCTGATGAAGCTATTTATTCCTCTGAGGGTCCCGGGAAGGGAGAGAATCAGTCACAAATCTGCTGCTAACATTTCCGTGAATGTTTATATCCTAAGTTCAAAAATCTAACTGACCACAGGCATAGAGCATTAACTGAGAAGCTCCTAAAATGACCCCATACATATCTGACAATTCATTCATAATTGTTTCTGAAGCAAAAATGTCATCAAAAAGAAAAGCTTGACTTTTAAAACAATGAACATCCATTTTTTGAACAAAAATAAATATTGATAATTTTGTATTTTCAAGACATACAAATCAAATCATATAATCAATAAAGTTGTGTTTTATATGTCTCTTTTTGATGAAATGATTGAATCTATAATGAAAACTATATTTAAAAAATCAATAAAAGACATGATTTTGATAATATGAAAAACTAAATTAAAATTCTTCCTTAAAAATCATTCCTGCATATTTTTCCTCTTACAAATACACTTTAAAATGCATAACTATATTTTTAGTTTTATTGAAGTATAATTGATTTAAAATGTTGTTAATTTCTGCTATACATTAAAGTGATTCAGTTATGCTTTTTTTTTTCCATATTGTTTTCTTAAAATACATAACTGTTATCTCAAGGAAATCCCCAGGTTCCAGAAATACAGAGGGAAGAAGTATTAGATGTGTTAACTCAGACTGCCCTGGATGTGGATAATGTGGACGGTGGTCTCGGAGCTGAAAGGCTCTGGTTTTAATTGGCAAGTGCACAAAAGAAGTTCACTAAAAACTCTATTGAAAACAAATTCAAAGCACCCTTTAAAAAAGTACATTCTTGCTGGACTGAAAAAAAATTCTGTCCAACAGCACAGACCATCAAGGAAGTCTGTTTGGGCTCTGGGTAAGAAAATAAAGTTCTCCTTAACAATTCTTAATGTTGAATCTCCCTCACACTGATTTGGGATTCAAATTCACACACACAAAATGAGTAGAATAATCAGATTTCCTAGTAATGCAGAAATAACCACCGGAAGTAACCATAACTAACAAGACTGTAAGTCGCAACAAGAATAAAGTTTAAATGTTTCCCCGTATACAACACAGTGAGATGGTAACTATGTCGGGAAAGGTTGTGTTGTCTACCTTTACTGTGGAAGTCATTTTGCGATATATACATATATCAAATCATCATACTGCACACCTAAAACTTACATAATGGCATATGTCAATCATATCTCAATACAGCTGCTGCTGCTGCGTCACTTCAGTCGTGTCCGACTCTGTGTGACCCCATAGACGGAAGCCCACTAGGCTCCCCCATCCCTGGGATTCTCCAGGCAAGAACACTGGAGTGGGTTGCCATTTCCTTCTCCAATGTGTGAAAGTGAAAAGTGAAAGTGAAGTCGCTCAGTCGTGTCTGACCCTTAGCGACCCCACAGACTGCAGCCTACCAGGCTCCTCCATCCATGGGATTTTCTAGGCAATAGTAATTTTCAAAATAAGGCATGTTAAGGAATAAGATTCCACCTATTAATACGCAAGCATTTTTGTTTCACAAACTACAGGCCCAGATTTTATTTTATAAAAGTAGCTTTTTTTGCATTTATGTAAAATATTTATTCTCCAGAAAACCAAGTAAGATGTAATTAATCCACCAGTGTTTTAATGTTTCCGGTGTCCTTGGAACTTGATGTAGTAAGCAAGACCTCACTTCAAAAGGATTTTCACGTTATGAAAAGAGCATTTTCTATTATCTAAATTACTTCAATTCTTTTTGTACAAGAGCAGAACAAAGTTTTGCAGTTGAAATATTCATTTCATCTTTTTTTTCTACAAAAATGTTTGATATTTTTTAAAAATCTAAATGGTTAAATGTATTTTTTAAAAACTGCAATATTTCTTTCATAATTTGGTTAACAGCTAAATGTCAACCTGTCAAACTGTGAAAGCAATATTCAGATATTTTATATAGATGTTTAAACTAGAACAGAGACAATGAAAGAACACTATTTCGATGACAAGGTGATACTAGAAGTGATGCAGCAAAGATTCTGATAGTAATAATCTTTCCAGCTATTTAGGGAGACGGCAGAAATGCAGGAAAATATTAGTGAAAGAAATGGCATATTGTGGTGCCAAATGTTGTTAAGAAATGCATAAATTTAAACGCTGCAAGTGTAATATATTTAATTAGTTTTGAATTAAAGCAGGGAAGCCTAGAGCTGTCAGATCACATAAAGGGCTTTCAGTTAAATTCTATTCAGCAGGGGCTGACTTTCTCCTCTGTATGAAGGCACTCTGGGGGTAAAATAAATGATGCATAGTCCCCCTTCAGGGAGTTTAGGTTTATTGATTCAATGGTGAATCAGAGAAAAAAATTAATACTAGTGAAAGATATGTTTTTAATAATTTAAGAAATTAATCCAACAGAATTATCTAGACTTATAAAACTAAGAATCACATATATAGTATTCATAATATTTCAGCAATTTGTAAGAAAATAGTAAACTTGTAAGAAATTTTGGAGCAGATTGCTTCTTAGCAATAAATTAAATTTCTTCTAAAGTGATATTTGTCAAACATGCTGTCTCTGTGTTATGGGCTCAGTGGTATCCCCTCAAAAACTGGTGATGAAGTTCTAATCTCCCATACCTCAAAATGTGACCTTATTTGGAGATAGAGTCTTTAAAGAGGTCAATTAAAACAAGGTCATTGAGGTGGGCCTTGATCTAATGTAACTGTGTCCTCATGAGAAGACAGAATTTGGACATGAACATGAACAGAGGGAAGACACAGGGATAAGACGACCGTCTGCAAGCCAAGGAGAGAGATTTGTGATAGCTCCTTTACCACAGCCTTCAAAGGAACCACCTTGCTGACATCTTGATCTCAAACATCTAGACTCCAGAACTGTGAGGAAATACATTTATGCGTTGAAGTCAGCCCAGCCTGTGGCACTTTGTTACGGCAGCCCTAGCAAGCTAATACAGTCCCTCTACTTTATTCCAATGTAACATCATCGTGCGTCTGAGACCAACATTTAGGCTACTGGGAATGAGGAACAACGCCTCACTTTTCATTATATTCTCTAAAAAAAAATCATTCATCTAATCAAATGATAAAATACCAGTTAAAGAAAATAATCACAGGAAGAAAAAAAGAGAAACAGTAGTTACCTCACAGTGCAGAACTAGGAATGAGGATTTGGGGGAGCTGCTTTATGTTATAAGCACTTCGTTTTTGTTCAGTCGTTCAGTCGTGTCCGACTCTTTGCGACCCCATGGACTGCAGCGCGCCAGACCCCCTGTCCGTCACTGCCACCCAGAGCTTGCTCAAACTCATCTCTGCTGTGTCGGTGACGCCGTCCAACCAGCTCGTCCTCGGTCCCTCCCTTCTCCTCCTGCCTTCTATGTTTCCCAGCATCAGGGTCTTTTCCAATGAGTCAGCTCTTCACACCAGGTGGCCAAAGTATTGGAGCTTCAGCATTAGTCCTTCCAATAAATATTCAGGATTGATTTCCTTTAGGATTGACTGGTTTGATCTCCTTGCAGCCCAAGGGACTGTCAAGAGTCTTCAATCATTTGCATGTATTATTTTAACAAAAATTCAATAGATGGAGATAGGTAGGTGGGTAATTACAAAGAAAGAAAGAAAAATAAACCAATGGGCAATGTGCCCACATTTAAATAACCATTTAAACAATTTAAATCAACAATGAAGTTTTGTTTAATTCTCACTTCTAAATTATTCACAGGGGTATTTTGACTCTCTGAAGTTCATAAACAGAATTTAAATCACCCAAGCAGAAGTAATTGCTGCTTTTAAGCCAAAGCCCTGACTAGCTAGAGAGTTGCCTCTAGGAATTAACCAGAACAAAATCCTGATTAAACAACTAATTGGCTTGTCTGCTAATGAAAAGAAAATCGAAGCACATTTCTCTACCTCAAGACACAGAATCATAAAACAGAAGCTTTCAGAACCACCTCAGAGATGTTTAAATCACTGACAATAAAATTCAACAAGGTGAAGCCTAGTGAAGGAGGCAATGAGAATAAACAAGATCCTGATGCAAGCAGTGAGTCGCGGCAAGCCACGGGACAGGTACGTGCCCCATGTCCATAAGTCACTCCTGATTCGCATCATTTCTTGGCTGGGAGAGGGATTTTCATAAGCACTGGGATATGTGATTTCTCTGCAGTTTTACCTACTACCGACTAAGTCATGGACTGTTTGTCTTTGGGGTTTACCCCCATCATTTTATATATACTGCATATATTGGCTTTAAAATGGACTAAAGCGTAGAAGACTCTATTACAATTTGGAGAAACCAAGTAAGACTTCTCTTTGCTGATTTTCACTTCTGCCATCATCCAAAATGAAATCATTTCTCAAGTAGTAAGCATGTTATATGATCTAGTTCCAACAGAGAAGGTCAAACATTCTGATCTTAGTAAACAATATTTTAACGGTGATTTCTCTAGACCAGAAGTTCTCAATAAGAAGTAGTTTGCACTAAGGACAACTATTAATATTTGAAGCTATTTTTTGTTGTCACGGTTCAAGGGTAGGAAGCTACTGGCATCTAAAGGGGAAAGGCCAGAGACGCTGCTATAAATCCTAGAAGGTACAGGAGAGCCCTTTACAACATAGGATTATCCAGTTTAACACTTTAATATTACCAAAGTGGAGAAACCATGCTCTGGAAAAATATTTTCTTACGTTCTAAGTCTGTCCACCTTTAAAATAAAGATAATACCTGCTTTGTAGCCTTGGTATACAAACTAGAGACAGTATAGATAAAGCATATAGTAGGGCAATTCTCACTACCATTATTAATCATTTGTATCCTTATGACAAATTTAAGTCCAAATGATAATCTTATGATTAACATTCACTTACAGTTATCTATAGAACAATTTTCATGAATTACTCACTAGATTTACCTAAAATCACAACATAAGATTTTTAAAGCAAGAATTATTTTCTCATCTAAGAGAACTGGATGACAGATGTCAAGTACAAACAGGAAGGTACCTTAGGGACCGGCATAGCCTGGTCTCATGATTCAGGTTTAAATGAGCCTAGAGTCCATAAAATATCAAGATTACCTAATGTTCGCCCTGGAAAATGTGTCTTCCTTTTCTGATTAACACTGACTGTTTTTGCAGTAGAGAGAATTGGAGAGAATGTGGTTAGCATGGCTTTACGACGGCACCCTTGACTTCTTTCTAATTCTTGTGTCAAAATAAATAATCTCATACTTTAAGAGTTATTTATATGTTTAAAAACTTATAGACTGTCACAAAAGTTGAGTTGGGTACGTCCCTTCTGCTAGCCTTGTTGTGTTTCTCTCTGGGAAAGTCATTACAGCGATGTTTGCCAACTTGCCAACTATCATGATTATTTTCCCACAGAGCACATAAAAAATAGCTTAATACATTATTCTCTTGGAGAACATAATAGCTAACAGGAATTACTATGTGTCAAACAAAGTGTTATCCCTTTTCAAGCACTATTGTATTGAATACTCACAATACCCACCGGCCCTGTTATAATTTGCTATTTACACACAACTGACAAATTGCAGACTCTGAATTGGAACCCTGTTCTGTCTGATTTTAGTGCCTGAGAGCTAAATCATTAGGTTATGTTGCTACAGAACAGGAGAAATAGTAGTTGAATCAGCTTTTCCAAAATGCTTAACCTACGGGGGGAAAAGGGATGCTACAGACAAGGCAAAAAAACCAAAAATCCAGGAGTTGTCTTTCCTTCAGAAACATTAATACCGGAGAGCTAGTCAGAGTAGACCCCGGTAAAAGCGCTCTTACACATTCTGTGCCATTCTGACGGCCATAATTTATGGATAATCATCAGAAAGTCTGCTAGCATCACATATCTTAAAAGTCATATTAGGGAGTTATTTGTTTCTACTCTTTCCAATAATATGTCAGGGCTTCCCTGGTGGCTCAGAGGTTAAAGCGTCTGCCTGCATCTGCCCGTAATGCGGTAGAGCTGGGTTGGGTCCCTGGGTCGGGAACGTCCCCTGGAGAAGGAAATGGCAACCCACTCCAGTACTCTTGCCTGGAGAATCCCATGGACGAAGGAGCCTGGAGGGCTACAGTCCACAGGGTCGCAAAGAGTTGGACACGACTGAGCGAATTCACTTAAAAGGAAAATAGTTTTTTCTCCAGTTTCAACGGTGCTAAATGTTAAAATTGACACAAAGTGAAACCCCTATTTTCCTCTACAGAATATAACCTTTTAAAATGACATTTAAGCAACACGTTTCTGAAATACAAATAGATTATTTGAGTCCTATAAAGAAACATCTAGGAATGAATAAATTAATTTGCATTGTATTTTAGGTGTCATTTAAACAGTTAATTCTCAAACCAAAATATCATAGGTAATTCAGATTTGTAAATAGCCATTAAATCAAAAATTGCAAATTCACATTTGTCCAAACTCTCTCTCATACTCCAGAGTAAAGCATTATTCACATAAATTTATATTTATGTATACATAAAACTATGATGAAAATGTTAATGAATAATATGATGCAAAAGTACTTGATTGAAGTCAGAAGGCTTTGTCACTATTTCATAATCTATTCAGAGATCCATACTTTTCTAGGCAGTTAATCAATTCCTTATTCAATAATATAAGAATAATAATAGCTGCCTTGCCTAATACATATGTTATTACAAGGCTGATATTAAATCAACTAATTCATTTGTTTTTCAGTTTAAAATGTGTCTGACATACAGTGTCTAAAAGTAATGTCAAGATTCATATCAAGGCTTATAAGACTCTCAAGATTCCTTCCTGCTTCATTAGCCTCATATCCTCATATTTTTCCCCTTCTGAGCACTTCTGTGGTCTCCCTTCACCTATACACACCTTCAGTTCAGTTCAGTTCAGTTCAGTCGCTCAGTCCTGTCCAACTCTGCGACCCCATGAATCACAGCACACCAGGCCTCCCTGTCCATCACCAACTCCCGGAGTTCACTCAAACTCACGTCCATCGAGTCGGTGATGCCATCCAGCCATCTCATTCTCTGTCGTCCCCTTCTTCTCCAGCCTTCAATCTTTCCCAGCATCAGAGTCTTTTCCAGTGAGTCAACTCTTCGCATGAGGTGGCCAAAGTATTGGAGTTTCAGCTTTAGCATCAGTCCTTCCAATGAACACCCAGGATTGATCTCCTTTAGAATAAACTGGTTGGATCTCCTTGCAGTCCAAGGGACTCTCAAGAGTCTTCTCCAGCACCACAGTTCAAAAGCATCAATTCTTCGGCGATCAGCTTTCTTCACAGTCCAACTCTTACAGCCATACATGACCACTGGAAAAACCATAGCATTGACTAGATGGACCTTGGTTGGCAAAGTAATGTCTCTGCTTTTTAATATGCTATCTAGGTTGGTCATAACTTTCCTTCCAAGGAGTAAGCGTCTTTTAATTTCATGGCTGCAATCAGCATCCGCAGTGATTTTGGAGCCCAAAAAAATACAGTCTAACACTGCTTCCACTGTTTTTCCATCTATTTCCCATGAAGTGATGGGACCAGATGCCATGATCTCAGTTTTTTGAATGTTGAGCTTCAAGCCAACCTTTTCACTCTCCTTTTTTACTTTCATCAAGAGGCTTTTGAGTTCCTCTTCACTTTCTGTCATAAGGGTGGTGTCATCTGCATATCTGAGGTTATTGATATTTCTCCCAGCAATCTTGATTCCAGCTTGTGCTTCTTCCAGCCCAGCCTTCTTCATGATGTACTCTGCATATAAGTTAAATAAGCAGGGTGACAATATACAGCCTTGACGTACTCCTTTTCCTATTTGGAACCAGTCTGTTGTTCCATGTACAGTTCTAACTATTGCTTCCTGACCTGCATACAGGTTTCTCAAGAGTCAGGTCAGGTGGTCTGGTATTCCCATCTCTTTCAGAATTTTCCACAGTTTATTGTGATCCACACAGTCAAAGGCTTTGGCATAGTCAATGAAGCAGAAATAGATGTTTTTCTGGAACTCTCTTGCTTTTTCCATGACCCGGCGGGTGTTAGCAATTTGATCTATGGTTCCTCTGCCTTTACTAAAACCAGCTTGAACATCTGGAAGTTCACGGTCACGTATTGCTGAAGCCTGGCTTGGAGAAATTTGAGCATGACTTACATACACAGCGTAGGCTTTTGCTAAACATGCATTCTCTGTCTGGAGTATTTTCCATGCCTTGTCCATCTGGAAAACAAAAATCTCATCTTGATTTGTAAATTCAAGAGTCACTTTTTCTCTAACAGTGGCCATCCTTTCCCTTCCACTCCAGTAGAATCGACCACCCGCCTTTAGCCCCACCTCTAGGGTCCACAATCACCTTCTCACCACCTATAACATTTTGTGTCAGTTACATTTGCGTGTGTTTATCCCCCTGCAAGGCTGGGAGCAGCTTGGGAGCCAGTTTTTCTGTGCTTTAACCTTATCTTTTGATTCGCTCTGTCCCCATAGGAAAATCTTCAGGTGTACACTGGCCATATCCAGCGAGATATACTTACATTTCAAGGAAAGCTTAAGTGTTCAGATAAATGATGAGGTAGAGGCAAATGAAATCATGGAGGGAATAAAGAAGAGATCTATGAGTAAAGACACCAAAGTCCTTTCTTCTCTCCATGATTTTATGTTCTATCACTAAAGACAGCTCAGAACCAATGTTTGGGCTACTGGAAGTGAGAACCTGAATTGTGAGAAACGTGTCAGGGAGAAGCAGCAACCACGCTGGCAAAAACAGACTTTGGCCGACAGACTGTTGACACTGAAGCTGATTATCCAATAGTAGAGTCAGGAATATTCATCTAAGTGCAAGAACTTTCATTTTTAGTATATCATAAACAAATGATCAGTTTTGATAATTGCCTTGATAATGAAATGAAAAACTCTTATATTTACATTCAACTTCATTTTTATGTAAAATCACATGTTCAGTTTAGTTCAGTTGCTCAGTCATGTCCAACTCTTTGCGACCCCATGGACTGCAGCACACCAGGCCTCCCTGTCCATCAACTCCCGGAGTTTACTCAAACCCATGTCCATCGAGTTGGTGATGCCATCCAACCATCTCATCCTCTGTCATCCCCTTCTCCTCCCACCTTCAATCTTTCCCACCATCAGGGTCTTTTCAAATGAGTCAGTTCTTTGCATCAGGTGCCAAAGTATTGGAGTTTCAGCTTTAGCATCAATCCTTCCAATGAATATTCAGGACTGATTTCCTTTAGGATGGACTGGTTGGATCTCCTTGCAGTCCAAGGGACTCTCAAGAGTCTTCCCCAACATCACAGTTCAAAATCAGTGTATAGCCTCTATTTTTTTTCTCTCAAAGGGAGAAAACAAAAATGAAAAGAAATCTCTCAAAACCAAGATGCCACCAGTCTCAACTGAAGAGTCACAGACCAAAATCCAAGGTAAGACCCAAATTTGTAGGAAAAAAAGTGAAAAGTATATTTCTCTGAAATGTATTGTCTGATGAAGCACACTATTCCTTGACTAGATATTACCTAGGGTGATGCTTGAGACAATGTGAAGATATGGATATTTACAAAAATTATTTCTTTATTCAGTCATTTTTTCAATAGATTTCTTTTTCACCTATCACATGCCAGGCACTGGCCTGTGAGTTAGAGATACAGTGATAAATAATTTGGGTCAAGTTTGTGTTAATATAGCATATAGTTTTTCAGATAAGTGTTATGAAAACAATAAAATAGATGTGAATTGTGCATGTGTAAAGGTTCTGTGTTCCTCTGCCAACTCTCTCCTCTAGAAATCTTATCTACTCCTAAGGCTACCACATTCATTTCTACATTGATGATTCTAAATTCATATCAGACCAATTTCTTTCTTAAGACCCTGTTCAATATTTTCCAAGTAACCACTGGACAAATATACCTGAATGTTCTACTGCCATCTCAAAGAAAGCATGACTAAAATTGAATTCCTTATCTTCTCCTTCAAATAAGCTCCCTCTCCTGATTTATTTCTATTCCTGGTTCTATCTTTTTTTTCTTTTTCAGTCTCCTGGTCTCAAAACCTAATTGATGTTTTATTCCTCTGTCTAGGCTGCCCTATAAAGAAAATTAGCCACCAAATCTTCTTTCATAAAGGCTCTCAAACCCACTTCTTTCCTTTCCAATCCCAACACCAATACTACCCTTATTAGTAACTCATGCCTGCATGACTCCCAGGCCCTATGTTATCTCTTCTGATTAGAGCTCTATTTCACCCAATCTTTCTCCTTTTTGTCCAGCCTCAATAGTATTAGCAGATTACTTTTTCAAAATTAATCACTATTTGGATCTCCCATCTCTGCTAGTCTCTTCTAAAGAACCTTGCTGCTACTGCTGCTGCTAAGTCACTTCAGTCGTGTCCAACTCTGTGTGACCCCATAGACGGAAGCCCACCAGGCTCCCCCCGCCCTGGGATTCTCCAGGCAAGAACACTGGAGTGGGTTGCCACTTCCTTCTCCAATGTGTGAAAGTGAAGTCGTTCAGTCGTGTCCGACCCTTAGCGACCCCACGGACTGCAGCCTACCAGGCTCCTCCATCCATGGGATTTTCTAGGCAAGAGTACTGGAGTGGCTTGCCATTGCCTTCTCCAAAAGAACCTTGAGTGCCTCAATATTGCCTCCATGACAAAATCTAAGTTACTTTACCTGACTTTGTAGGATCTAATCAAATCTATTCCCCCTCCCTCTCTCTAGTCCTTCTCTCCTACTGCTCCTGAGTAGGAACACAGTCACCAGGAAAACACAAAAGTGATAGAGGAATCACTAGAATAAAATATGCTATTGTTAAATAATAACATAATTAATGTTATAAAACTAGACTAAATGTCTTAGCTTTTCGTATATTAGACAAAGATCTATCTCAGATAATTTTTAATGATTCTCTAGTTTTACTAGAATAAATCTTGGGGCTGAGGCACAATTGAGTTATAGCCAAAATTCCTGTCTATAAAGAGGAAAAATAGAAGAATATGAAAATTACAAACAAGATTGTAAATAAACAATGACAAGAACGATTGTAAGTAAACAAATTACTCCAAAGTAATATCAACACATTCAAAAGCTTAAGAAATGGTCCCAATGCCATTATATCTGACTGCTCTTATTTATCCCCATTGTGGGTATAAAAATCTATTTTTATAATTAAGTCATATTTCTATTTTCATTATGTCTTTAGTTTTATTGATTTTGTTTATTTATTTTGTAGTTCTAGATTTTTATTGTTCTTATTAGAATGAAGAGAATGCTCACCTTTCTCTATAGAAATCAGCTATTATTTCCGCTATCATTCTTTTGCATTTTCATCTCCTCCAAGATAACAGTGTTTATCAAACAGTCAGCATTTACCATTTACTTATCTAAGAAGAAAGAAAAAAAAAAGTGAATGTTCTGCAAAGTTTTTCAACATGAATATAGTTTAATATCACCTCCTAACTCATTACTAAAGCTAGGCTCTTCAATTGCTAGATTATTTGATTTAAAATATTCACTATGATGTGTCACTGAAAGGGAAACATTTAATAAGCATAAGACTTTATTTCTGATAAAAGTTCACATATATAAAATTTTCACATATATAAAATTTCTTCCTATACCAAGAGGATATAATTAAAAAAACAAAAAATGTGTTCTTGACATTTTTTTCCCTCCCATCTTTTGTTTTGCTGAAAGCTTTCACTTTCATCTCAGGTTCAGAGTTGTTAACAAAATAAGCCACTCATCTACAAGTAAATAACACAAACATTTGCTAGAGAATTATCTAGCTTACTTTCAATAAACTAACATTAAACAGAAATAGAAACAGATAGAGCAGAAGATACATAACCAAACTGGGTTTTGACCAACATCCAGACTCAGTCAGCGCCGGGAAGTCCCGAGTCACAGCATCTGGAGTCCCAGCTGGGAAAGGGGCCCAGGCAGCGAGGCCGCGGCCCGGGTGAGACTTCAAAGGCTGCAGTTCGGGGTTCCCGCTTATAATCCCAGGACGCACACTGATCTCAGCACCCATCTGTGACCAGTTTGCCGCTCTGGTCTCATGTTGGTTTGGCAAGGAAAGCTGGGACTGTTGCTAAGGCTGGGGCCTGGCCCCTCCGTGTCTCAACAGTCTCAAGACTCCTCCCGCATTGGATCCAGGTTGCTGCGGCTGTCGCACTCCCAGCAGACTCACTCACGGCCACTCCCAGTCACTCCCAGTCTGCGCAGTGTCCAGGCAGGTGAGAAGCAAGGTCAGAGGCCTGTTCTGCTTTGTCTCTGAAGCCTAAACAAGACTGTTTAATTTCCCAACACCTTAATGAAAACAAAAGTTCAACCAAAAGACAACTCTCTGGATCCTAATTCCTCTTTGACTATTGCCTCGTTCCCACGCCCCCTTTAGAGGAAGCGTGTTTGAAATAGCTATCTACACTTGTAGTGTCTGATTCCTGCTCCTTTCTCTTTTACTGAAATATAGTTGCTTTAATGCTCTATTAATCACTGCTGTACAGCAGTGACTCAGTTACACTATACATGCATTCTTTTCCATATTATTTTCCATTATGGTTTATTATAGGATAATAATATCGTTCCCTACGCTATACAGCTGGACCTTTTACTTTTTTTTTTTTTTTAATTTGACTGCACCTGGTCTATCTGTGGCATGTGGGATCCACTTCCCTGACCAGGGATCCAACCGAGGCCCGCCGCTTTGGGAGCACGGAGTCTTAGCCACTGGACCACCAGGGAAGTCCGTGCACATCTTTCCTAAAAAGCCACCCTACGGCTGGACCTTACTGCTGGTCCATTCTACATGTACTAGTCTGCATCTGCTGATCCCAGACTCTCACCAGCCCTCGCCCTCCCTCTCCCTCCTGGCAGCCACCGGTCTGTCCTCTGTGTCCCTGACTTGGTTTCTGTTTCATAGATGGGTTTCTTTGTGCCGTAATTTAGATTCCACGTATAAGCGACACCATGTGGGGCTTGTCTTTCGCTTTCTGGCTTACCTCACTTAGTATGATCATCTGTAGCTGCAGCCAGTTCAGTCCAGTTCAGTCGCTCAGTCGTGTCCGACTCTTTGCGACCCCATGGACTGCAGCACGCCAGGCCCCCCGTCCATCACCAACTCCGGGAGTTGCATCCATGTCACTACAAATGGCATCTTTCATTTTTACGGCTGCGTAGTACTTCACTGTATACATGTGTCACATCTTCTCTGCCCATTCATCTGTCAGTAGACATTTAGGATTTCTCCATGTCTTGGCTATTGTGAATAATGCTGCTGTGAACATGGAGGTGCGTGCATCTTTTGGAATTATAGTTATGTCTGGATATATGCCCAGGAGAGGGATTGCGGAATCATTTGTTAATTCTATTTTTAGCTTTCTGAGTCACCTCCATTCTGTTTTCCACGGTGGCTACATCAACTTACATTCCCACCAACAATGTAGGAGGGCTCCCCTTTCTCCACACCCACTCCAGCTCCTGGCTTCTTCTTAGCAATGATTTAAGAACATTATTTCACCTTCAATTTTTTTTCAAAAGGAACAGAAGGTTTTTCTGTAGATCATATAAGAATTTTCACTACGTACAATGAACTGTGGTTAACAAAGGGAGGTATTGAGGAACAGAGAAACACCCTACAGTAGAAATCAAACCTACACAAGCCAAAGGGAGAAAACACCCACAGAACCGTCAACGTGGTTCAATTGACTCAAGATGATTCAGCTATAATTCTGTTTTATTATCACCCTTTTTAGTTTTTTATTGAAGTATACTTGATTTACAATGTTGTGTTAGTTTCTGGTTTGCAGAAAAGCGATTCAGTTATGCATAGATTGTGTATATATATATATATATATATACACACACATTCTTTTTCATATTCTTTTCCATTATAGCTTATCACAAGATATTGAAGATAGTTCCCTATTCTACACTGTAGGACCTTATTTGTTACCTACTTAATGTACTAATCCCAAACTCCTGATTTATCCCTCCTCCACCCCCTTACCCCTTTCCTAAACTTGAGTTTGTTTTCCATGTCTGTAAGTCTGTTTCTGTTTAGACCTGGAGAAGGGAAAGGCTACCCCCTCCAGTATTCTGGCCTGGAGAATTGCATGGACTGTATAGTCTATGGGGTCGCAAAGAGTCAGACATGACTGAGCGACTTTCACTTTCACCGGCTATCTGTATGTCTTCTTTGAATACATGTTTATTTAGGTCTTCCGTCTATTTTTTTGACTGGGTTGCTCGTCTTTTCTTATTGAGTTCTACGAGTTATTTGTATATTTTGGAAATTAAGTCCTTCTCAGTCGCGTCATTTGCAGGTATTTTCTCCCGGTCCATAGGCTATCTTCTCATTTTTATGGTTTCCTTTGCTGTGGAAAAGTTTATAAATTTGATTTGGCCTCATTTGTTTCCTTTTGCTTTTATTTCTATTTCCTTGGGAGCCTGACCTAAGAAAACACTGGCACGATTTATGTCAGAGAATGTTTTGCCTAGGTTCTCTTCTAGGAGTTTTGTCATGCTATATGTTTGAGTCTTTAAGCCACTTTGAGTTTAGTTTTGAGTATGATGTGAAGAGGTATTCTTACTTCATTGATTTACACACAGCTGTCCAACTTTCCCAGCACCACTTGCTGAAGAGACTGTCTTTTTTTCATTGTATATTCTTGCCTCCTTTGTGGAAGGATTAATTGACCATAGGTATGTGGGTTTATTTCTGGGCTCTCTTCTCTTCTGTTGATCTGCATGACTGCTTTTCTGCCAATACCATGCTATTTTGATTGCTGCAGTTTTGTAATATTGTCTAAAACCTGGGAGGGTTATGCCTCTTGCTTTGTTTTTTCCTCATGATTGCTGTGGCAATTCTGCATCACTTATATTTATATGGTTCCATAGGAATTATAGGATTATTCATTCTAGTTCTGTGAAAAATTCATGTGATAGGAATCACATTAAATTTATAGATTGCCTTGGGTAGCACGGCCATTTTAATAATGTTAATTCTTCAAACCAAACAGTATGAGATATCTTTCCATTTCTTTAAATCACTCTGTTTCCTTTATCAATGTTTTATAGTTTTCAGCATATAAGTTTTTCACCTCCTTGGTCAGGTTCATTTCTAAGTACTTTGTTTTTTGGTGAGATTTTAATAGTATGAGTTATTTTAGAATAGTAATGGTCTCAAATCTGTGGTTCTCACATAAAAATATAAACATAATGGCATGAAACCAAGGATCACATCTTCAGGATTATAAGTTTATTCTTATTATATTTTATTCAAAGTGATTTGTAAGCTTAATTTTCATGATTGGTAATAAAAACTCTTTGTGGAAGCTTCATTTAACAGAGCAGCTATTTGAGTAGAAAGGAGAAAAACAGCATCATTTAAATTTGAAAACTAAGCATGTCTTCAAAAATTTTAATAGGAATAACAGATTACTTTATTTTGAAAAAGTAAAAGCAAAATTATTAAGCTTAAAGATAGCATCTTACACATGGTTGGTATTTTTGTGTTCTTCAAAACATGCAGGTGCAATGTCATAATATCTGCAGATGTTGATTTCTGATTATAGAACTCTTATCTTCTGCCGAGCATGGTTTAATTTATATCTGCCATGGAAATGAAGAATGCAATATATTTTGGATTCAAATACAGATAACTTACTAAAGTCCTCTTTTGATTACAATCATCTTTCTTAGGATTACACTTCATTTATGTTACATTAAGTGCTTCTTTAAATAAATGTTTTGGTACCAGGAGGGAATATGTAAATAACTTACCTAGGAAAATCCCATGGATGGAGGAGCCTGGTAGGCTGCAGTCCATGGGGTCGCTAAGAGTTGGACACGACTGAGCGACTTCACTTTCACTCTTCACTTTCATGCATTGGAGAAGGAAATGGCAACCCACTCCAGTGTTCTTGCCTGGAGAATCCGAGGGACGGCAGAGCCTGGTGGGCTGCCGTCTATGGGGTCGTACAGAGTCGGACATGACTGAAGCGACTTAGCAGCAGCAGCAGCAGCAGTGACTCATGATGCCGTAAAGTGACTCTGTTGTGTGGAAATGGATCAAAGTTAGGTGCCCATTGCCAGTATGATGTGATAGGTTGAATGACACCCCCCTCAAAGATGTCCACAGCCCAACCCCCAAAGCCTATGAATTTCTTACCTTACATGGAAAAAAATTGTTGATGTGATTACGTTAAGGATCTTGAGAATGGGAATATTAGTCTGGGTTATCCAGGGGACCTCAGTTTGTCAAAGGGTCTTTACAAGTAGAAAGCAAGAAGGCCAAAGGCTGAAAAAGGGAATGGGATGAAGGAAGCAGATGTTGCATTGATGTATTCTGAACACGGGGGAAGGGACCCTGAGCCAAGGCTTACAGGTAGCCTCTACAAGCTGGGAAAGATAAGGAAGCAGATTCTCTCCTAAAACCTCCAGAAAGAACACAGTCTGTCTTAAAACTTCTGACTTACAAAATTTCTGTTGTTTTAAGCCACTGCATTTGTGGTAATTTGCTATAGCAATAGAAAACTGACGCACATGGCTTCAAAATACTCCATACTTTTAAAAGTCACAATTAAAGAGATTTTTTGTCCAATCATGCAATTAATACTAAGGCAGTATTTTATACTAGAAAGGGCATTGATTTTAGAGTTTGACACTCCTGAATTCAAATTATAATTCTGCTACTTACTAGTTTTTCTGTGACCTTAGTCAAGATATTAAACATCTCTGACTCAGAGCTTGCTTATATATAAAATAAGGATAATACTGTCACGACTAGGTTGTGGGTATAAATTTAAGTAATACAGGTAAAGCACTGAGCATTGAAGTTTGTAAATTCCAGTGTTGACAGAAGTCAGGGCGTGTGAGGATTTTGTGTGCCCGATCCAAAAAGCCCCGAGGCCATGCCGCTCCTACCAGCCGCTGCCACGTGGGGACATGGGTCACGTGCCTCCAGACATTCCATCTCCAATCTAGAGAGACTGCAAAGGCAAATCTTAGCTTGAAGTGTCCCAGTTTTAAAACGTTGACTTTCACAGATTGCCCTTTTGAAATCACTGAAGGAAACACTGAATTCTTGTCAAATTTAACCCATACCACCATCCCACAGCCTCCAACCCACCACGGGCAAGTTCTCCATGGTGCTCAAACCTGTGGACATTGCCAGCCCTCGACAAGATGCTTTTAGTTCTCCTCTCCTTCCCCTCCTTCCTCTCCACTCATGCCTTTCAGCCCAGACTTTGTGCTGGGAACAGACTACAGCTGTGGGATCCCTGCCCCCAACCTTCTGGGCCAAACAGCTCTCCACAGCCAAGATCCCAGCGCTCCAGGTCCAGCACAGTGCAGGTCTGCAGAGCATCCCAGGCCTTGCCAGCTCCCTCCATCTATCCAAACTGACCTAGCCTGCATCTCAGCTGATTCTTAACAGTTTGAACAGAGATCCAGAGAGATAAAAACATCTCTAGAGCTAAAACTATTCTAAAAAATAAAACGTGTTAATTTTTTAAAATATAGACGAAAAAAAGAAGGACAATCCTAGTTTATTTAAACAAGAGACCCTTCTTTGGGCTTTCTGGGTGGCTCAGACTGAAAAGAACCTACCTGCAATGCAGGAGCCCTAGGTTCAATCCCTGGATCCAGAAGATCTGCTGGAGAATGGAATGGCTATCCACTCCAATATTCTTGCCTGGAGAATTCCATGGACAGAGGAGCCGGGTGGCTGTGGTCCATGGGGTTGCAAAGAGTCAGACACCACTGAGCAACTAACACCACTCTTTAGTCCTTGGCAGTAACAATTAACTTGTACAATTTAACCTGCCTTATGTGGGATAGGAAAATAGACTATCTACTGAAATCTAATTTATAAGTATCAGTGAATTCCCCATGTAAGAGCAAACAGCTTGACTGGCATCCAGAAGAGGAACTAGTATGGTTAATTTTAGCATTATAGTCCATTCTCTGTGACTGTCAGTCCTATTTCCCAGCTAAAGGTAAGGTGGGAATACAGAAACTACAACAACAACAACAAAAAAAAAATGAATGAAGTTTTTATCAAAATTGCTCCAAGCATATTTCTCTACTTCATCTGAAAAGAAATAGTCTTATATAGTATATAACTAAAATTATAGAGCTCACTAAGGAATATTCTTTCAAAACTGATACCTAATGTAGTGATGGACAAAAGAAATGAGACATGAATAAACTTGCATGTGAAATTTCTGAAAATTTAGTCTAGAAAAAAAAATAAATACCATGTCTTTTATGGTTTGAAATGAGGAAGAAAAGTCCCAACCATGCTGGGTTGGCAAGGGACGGAGGCGTAATCAGAGCAGCTTGGGTGGCAAGGGCTCATTGTAGGAAAACATGTGGAAAACTGGAGCTGAAACAGCACTCTGGGGACAGAGCAGTCCTGGGGGCTGATTGCCTTCTCCGACTCTTGTTCACGGTCAACATGGCTTCAGGTCTCAAGACAGCGGTGTTCCTGTCTGGTATCTCCTCTGGACTGCTCTCCCGCCATCTGTTCATTTCCTGGTCCATAGTCCAGAGAGAGCGGTCTGCCTGACTCAGATAACAGCCATTGTTCTCTGCGCAGCCTCCATCACAGCAGGGTGGTCACCGGCAGCTGTGGACGGCCACCTTCTCTCGCGTGCCCAGCTCTGGGCACCCTCAGGAACTGTTCCTGCATGTCACGTAGCGGAACTGGGGGGCTGTGTTGGCTAAAAGGAGAAGTTAGGCAGAGAAATCACACTCTGTTTTAAATATCAAACAGAAGAGCAGACTAGGATCAAATACCTCAGTTTCCATCTATCTTTTTTTTTTTTTTAACTGAAAACTTGAGACTGTAACCAATGTGAAGTGGATGGGTGTTTTTGCTCCTTTTTTATTTTTTGGACAAAATGCCATTTTTTGTAGCTTGAGTGATTTAAGTATATTTGCATAATTCAGTTACATCGAACTCTATGTTTTTAGGCTTCTTTCTACTAAAAAATATAGGAAATCACATTCTGTTTTCCAAATCCCTGGAATCCTTTCGAGCAAACAAAAGTTCCTGTATACTCCACACACATTAACGCTGTGCAGACATGAAGGAGTTAAAATAGATTTTTTTAAAAAAGATAATTTTAATTTATTGTAGTCTGGCTGGTGGAACACTCTGTATTTATATTGCATTTTTCTCAAATACAGTCTTTATCTAATCCTCACAGAAATCCCCATGACAAAAGTATTTCTCATTTTATGGATGAGGAAACTGTTATAGAAAAGCGACTTATCTAGAGTTGCCCAGAGAATTAGTGATGTAAGGATTAGAGCTCTCTATTCGGTACCTAGCACCAGTAAATCACCACTTTCCTTAATACCTATACATAAAATGTATTTTCTACATGAATTATTCCCAACAAAATATCCTGGAAATCAAGCATGATGTTGAGAAAGTACCAGAGCTGATTCTGACACAGTACCAAAGCTACCTTATATGGATCTGTATTCTTTTTTGTTTGCTATTATTCATTTTTTTACTTATGGAGATACATGTTAAAGCAAAATCTGCCTAAATGTAAAAATCCCTTCAGGACTTTTTAGCATGTTACGGCTGCCTGGAGGAACTCTAACCTCTGACCAGATTCAAAGACCTCATCTGACACTCTTGGCACAGGCTTCTGCCTGCACACCTCCAGCAATGGAGCCATCACTGCCTCACAAAAATGTGTGTTTCACTGTTAGACAGGTTTAAGAATGTTTGAGGTTTGTGTATTTTATAAATTCCATGGATGGATTCCTCCTGTGCCTTCTGGACTGTGTGAAATAATTTTATTTTCTTGTCTGTTTAATGGCCCTTCAAAGAATTGGAAATAATGGCTAGGTCGCTAGTTAGTCTTCAGTACCTTAGCTAAAGAACTTAAGTTCCTCAACATTCCTCTAATAGAAAGGTTTCCAGAACTCTCACCTACTCTGATTCCTTCTCCCTTAGATTCTTATGAATTGCATAAGAAGTACTATGAAGTACTCCATTTTCCATTCTGACATTTTAGGGCACTCCATCATATTCCACTGTATATGCACTGCTATAATGCTTGTCAACTTCCTCCGTGTCATTGGACAATCTGCAAAGATGTAATAAAATTTCAAGTGGGATCAAAGTGGTACGTTATAATTAAAATTATTCTAAGGACACATAGTCCAGCAACTATAAAATTAATCACAAGCTGAGCCATAAATATAATCGTGGGTGCCCATTAATCATACGCTTCGTAAACTGTGTTATTCACTTTTTAATGCCAAATGTCCATTCATTAAGAGGAAAATAACAGTATCATTTATGCATCTTATCAGAGTACTCAGATTTAGTCTTTATTAATTCATCTAGCAACTAGCTCACAGGTATTGTTGGTATCTAATAAAAATAACAGAAGCAGAAGATATTAAGAAGAGGTGGCAACAATACAAATAACTGTACAAAAAATATCTTCATGACGAGAAAACCATGAAAATGTGATCACTCACCTAGAGCCAGACACCCTGGAATGCGAAGTCAAGTGGGTCTTAGGAAGCATCACTATGAACAAAGCTAATGGAGGTGATGGAATTCCAGTTGAGCTATTTCAAATCCTAAAAGAGATGCTGTGAAAGTGCTGCACTCAATACACCAGCAAATTTGGAAAACTCAGAAGTGGCCACTGGACTGGAAAAGGTCAGTTTTTATTCCAGCCCCAAAGAAGGGCAATGCCAAAGAATGCTCAAACTACCACACGATTGCACTCATCTCACATTCTAACAAAGTAATGTTCAAAATTCTCCAAGTCAGGCTTCAACAGTACATGAAAAGAGAACTTCCAGATGTTCAAGCTGGATTTAGAAAAGCCAGAGGAGCCAGAGATCAAATTGCCAACATTTATTGGATCATCAAAAAAGCAAGAGAATTCCAGAAAGACATCTACTTCTGCTTTATTGATTACACCAAAGCCTTTGACTGTGTGGATCTCAACAAGGTTCTTAAATTTCTTAAATCTGGAAAATTCTTAAAGAGATGGGAATACCAGACTACCTGACCTGCCTCCTGAGAAATCTGTATGCAGATCAAGAAGCAACAGTAGAACCAGACATGAAACAACAGACTGGTTCCAAATTGGGAAAGGAGTACGTCAAGGCTGCTTATTTAACTTATATGCAGAGTACATCATGCAAAATGCCTGGTTGGATGAAGCACAAGCTGGAATCAAGATTGCTGGGAGAAATATCAATAACCTCAGATATGCAGATGACACCACCCTATGGCAGAAAGTGAAGAGGAACTGAAGAGCTTCTTGATGAAGGTGAAAGAGGAGAGTGAAAAAATTGGCTTAAAACTCAACATTCAGAAAACTAAGATCATGGCATCTGGTCCCATCACTTCATGGCAAATAGATGGGGAAACAGTGACTGATTTTATTTTCTTGGCCTCCAAAATCAATGCAGATGGTGATTGCAGCCATGAAATTAAAAGACACTTGCTCCTTGGAAGAAAAGCTATGATCAACCTAGACAACATATTAAAAAGCAGAGACATTACTTTGCTGACAAAGGTCCATCTACTCAGAGCTATGGTTTTTCCAGTAGTCATGTATAGATGTGAGAGTTGGACTATAAAGAAAGCTGAGTGCTGAAGAATTGATGCTTTTGAACTGTGGTGTTGGAGAAGATTCTTACGAGTCCCTTGGACTGCAAGGAGATCCAACCAGTCCATCCTAAAGGAGATCAGTCCTGAATATATATTAGAAGGACTGATGTTGAAGCTGAAACTCCAATACTTTGGCCACCTGATGCAAAGAACTGACTCACTGCAAAAGACCGTGATGCTGGGGAAGATTGAAGGTGAGAGAAGTAGGGGATGACAGAGGATGAGATGGTTGGATGGCCTCACAGACTCAATGGAGTTTGAGCAAGCTCCCAGAGTTGGTGATGGACAGGGAAGCCTGGCATGCTGCAGTCTATGGGGTCACAAAGCGTTGGACATGACTGAAGGACTGAACTGAACTGAATAAAAGGAGGTTTGTTTTTGAAACAAAACCCATAATGTATTTGCTGTTTTAAGAGTTAGAAATTTAAGTAAGTAATAAGGTCACCTGCATCAAATATTCCAACCAATGAAAACATTTTCAGGTCTTCTTTTTACATTCATCCAAAAAAGAGCCACTTGAACCAATGCCTAATTAAGAACCTTATTCCCAAATTAGTTTCATTTGAATCCGTCCTTTTCCAGCAGTTATTTAGTGCCACTGATGAAATATAGACTGCTGATGACTTTCCATCAATCGTTCCCTCTCTTGAAGAGAAAAGCAGGTGCTTCACACCTGCGCAGGTCATCACCAAGCCCTGCTACAAGGGGGTCAGACAGTCTGGAGGTGTATTACTGAGGCCCAGGCTGGAGACAGAATCAGCCAGGTTTTTGGAGAGCACTCAGGACTCACACTTGCACATTCAGTAAAAGCAGCCGTATCAGAACACGCTACACATCCCAGGGCCAAATGTGACCAAGTATCCTGATGAGATCTGGCAGTGGCTAGACAATGTGCAGATAGCCCAGTTGGCAGGAAGAGTCATTCTGTTCATTTGTGCGGCTGCAAAAGAGGGACTCCTGCCATCCATGTGTGAAGCTGGGAACACGTACAATGCCCAGCTCACAAAACTTCACCCAGATGCCAATGCAAGGTTTGCCATGTATTTTGGACTTCTCTTTCACGACGAAGATGATGCAAACAATGTGACCATCTGTTCCCACGAACAAATAACATGCTGCATGGATGAAAAGACCCCCACATTGACTACGGTTCATGGAGATCCTTTGTTTTCAGTTCGCAAGGGTATTTTTTTTAGTTGTTCTGCTTTGAATCCAAGAATGGAAAATAACTGGTTTCTCATCTTCATCAATAAGCTATGATTGAGGATTTGTTTTATAATTGAAATGCTTATCCACAAAGCAAATTAGGCTATAATTAATTTCTAAATAGCCCAGATTCGTCATGATGGAGCATCATTTTAGCAGGACTTGGTAATGTCTAGAGGAGACCTGGTAGGATGTGAAGATCTGCTTACTTAGTTTAATCCAAATGTTGTGGAATAAACAAAAATGCTTTATTAGAATGGAAGAAAATAACTGCTGCAAAACGACTGGTCATGGAATTGGTACTAGCAGAAAAGTAACACAGCCAAAATACATATGCTGTGGATTGAGTTAGCAATGGAAGAGGAGGAAGAGGACCATATAACTTATACCCATGTGCCTCTATAAGAAGTAGTCCCTAAAAGTCTCCTAAGGAATATTCTATTTTACAGATTCTGCCTCTTTTATATTCAGGAGGGCTTTTTCTGAATTCTTTTATTCATTTTTCATACTCTACTTCAATCCTAATATTCTTTGGGGGACAGGTGTTCCTGGAAGTTCATATGTGCACAAAATAACTCATAACCCTATTCTGGTCCAGACTCCTTTAATGAGCTCATGTTAACCCTAGATCCTCTCCATGGAAAAAAATGCACACAAACATATAGTCTCAAGAGTTCCAGTCCAGGAATGTACTGGACATCCACAGCCAGAGGCTAAGAACTCTGCTTTAAAATATCATACAGTGATTGCCCCCAATATTTGTAGATATAGAAAAAAGAGTTGGCCATCACTTTCTTAGGCAGCAATACGTAGCACCGTGTCAAAGATCTGGAAAATGATTGCAGGAGGTGGATAAAAACAGAAAGATATGACTTGAACCAAATACATAAGGAAAATTCTCTCATTTCTATCTCAAGTTTCTTAGTACAAAATGACATATGGAAAGTGTGTGTTTCATATCTTCCAGCCAAAATTACTTTAATTCCAAAACAAAGGTAAATAGATGCAAAATGAAAAAAAAATCATCTTGGAAATTCCAGGAGTTTGTTGTATATTGTGTTAGTCACTCAGTCATGTCTGACTCTTTGCGATCCCATAGACTGTAACTCGCTAGGATCCTCTGTCCATGGAATTCTCCAGGCAAGAATACTGGGGTGGGTTGCTATTCCCTTCTCCAGGGCATCTTCCCGACCCAGGAATCAAACCCTGATCTGGCCACATCACAGGCAGATTTTTTACTGAATCACCAGATATTTTTTTTTTAATTTCAAGTAATGACTTGACTTTACTCTTGAAACATGTTCCTAAAAAGCTTAGTATATTGAAAACTTTTAGATGGATCATAGCAATTTTTATATTAAAGGACTTGTCTGGTGAAAACTTTTGTAAAGTAAGTGATCATCTCCTGATTTATCAGGTTTGCAAACCCAAATTTTCAATACTGTGTTGGCTTAAGTTTTTGAAATTATAATGTACTATAATAAAATAAGAATCATTATTTGGACTTTGATTTCAATTTCCTAAACATAGTACATTCAATTAAAAATAAATTAGAAACTGTGAATAATGAATTAAATTGTATTCATTGTATTTCTTTGCTCCCTCTATATTTTCTTTTAATATTAAGCAATTTACTTTCATTAAAATCTTCTCTAAAATTCAAATATTTACCCATGATTTGATTATTCTCTGGGTAAATTATAATTTAAACTATATTAATTGGAAATTGTATTTGTAGGTTTGAATGAAAAACTAAAAGTGAATCTAATACATATTAGCTTGCATTGCTTCTTCAGAAAAGAGGTCATAGCTAAAATGATCAAATCAAAAACCATTTTTATCAGAAAGCAAAATTAGAATGCAAAAATCTGAATACCAATGACATCCTTTCTGCCTATTTTATTTTTCTGAATTTTTGATGAATCAGTTTCAGTCATAAATTATAAATACTTTAGCAAACTGAAAAAGCATTTTGAATGTTAATTATTTTGAATATTAATCCTTATTAATCTCAGCTTTGCTAATATCAAAAAGAAATTATACCATGTGAAATTTTTGTTGCATAATGCACCACATTTAGGTGTATTTTTTAATCAGTCTGAAGGTTCTGCATATTATTAACAACTCCTGAATAAGACCCTACTTTGTTCAGAGCAATCTGAGAGGAGGTGTTCTGGAGAAGACCACCCTGATAAAAGAAACCAGCATCATCTGCTGTCCAGTACAGCTGTATTGAGTGGCATATATTCTTCTATTTATATGTTGCTTCTTTTCCACAGATAAAGTCTCTGAGAAAAATACACATGAAGATAAGACCACAAACCCTGACTCTCAAAATCCAGCAGCATTAACTGGAGCAAAACCAGAGCAGAAGGAAATGGGAACAGGGAAAGAAGACCCAGTCAGGTAAGAGCTCAATGAAACACCTAACTCTGCGCTCTGAAATTCAGACAGCTAGTCCTCACGGACAGGACGGATTGACCCCCACACTTTCCCGTCCCTCACTCTAGCTGAGCACAGGCCGGCAGAACTACAGCAGTCACACCGCACAGGGGACCCAGGCCGGAACTACAGGGTGGTTTCTGTCTGTCCAGCTCACTGCTCCTCAGCAGCCTGCCACAGCGGCGAACCAGGCTCTTTAGGCAGCCATTGGCCATTGTCCATAGCACACCAACAAAATCATTGTAGTCACGTGTCTGAGTCATTAATATCACCTTGACAACAGCCTATATATTTACAAGGCTTGAATTTTTCTAAAGGACTTGAAGAGAATGTATGATTCTTCTCTGAATTCACAAATAGCTACTTCAATTCTGCAAACATTTTATTGGGTTGAACAACAGGCATCAAAAGGAGTGCATTTTCAATAAGTGTAGATTTGACTGTACAAGAAAATAAATTCAAGCCTACTCTACCACTCATACAAAAAATAGTCTGACAAAAATTAAACATGACATTTTATTTGGGCAAAGAGAAGATACTTAAACTCTGAAGTAAATATTAGACTCTCAAAACTAGGATAAGCATTTATATTGTATCTGTAACGGTTGGTGTTTATAGATGGTTTACAGTCCTTTTGGTGAGTCACTGTTGTCTTGACTGCAAAGACAAGCAGCCAAGACACAAAGAGGTTAATTAGTTTGCCTCTAGTCGTAGGGTCAGCTCTGCCAAGATCAGACCGTGAAAGAGTCAGATCCCATAATGGAACTCTCCCTGCCTCCCACCAGTACACTTGCTGTTAATCAACAGCTTAACTTTCTGAACTGATCTCTCTTTCTAGCATTTATTTTAGTGTATTTTATTTTTTGTAATAACCAGGATGACGGGTAGTTTTGCAAAGAACTGAAGTGGAAGCCATAACTAACGTTTTTAGGGATGCATTCTTCTTCACCTATAGTAATTTCAGTTTTCTGAAATATGAAAATGCAGACTTTTCAGTTACCCAGAAAATGGGTCATATCTTGAACACACAAAACTCCCTGACATGACCTTGTCTGTTTCCCATCCGTGTTTACTTGGTCTGCCCCAGGGAGTAGTTCCTTCCCCATCTTCCTATCTCGCTGCTCCAGTCACACCAGTCCCGTTTCAGGCTCTTGTACTCATGAACTGATTATTCTCTGGAACGTTCGATTATTCATTTTGGATTACGGGATTCCCAGGTGACTCAGACTGTGAAGAATTTACCTGCAATGCTGAAGACCTGGGTTCCATCCCTGGGTCAGGAAGATGGAGAAGGGAAGGGCAATCCACTCCAGTCTTCTTGCCTGGAGAATCCCATGGGCAGAGGACCCTGGCGGGCTACAGTCCATGGGATCACAGCGGGTCAGACACGACTGAGTGACTGACACTTTCACTTTCCCTTTGCAATGTAAGCAGCAACATCTGTTGAGAATTACTGACAAACTGAGTAGACCCATGTTAGTTTAAAGCTCTGGCTTCATAGCCAACCACACTTTTCCTCAGGATTGAGGGAGAACCAGTTACATTGAAGGAGCAGCTTAAAAGGGTCACTGGAAATTCCAGTGTCACTTTTGACTAATATGACTAGAAATCCTAATTTTAAATCCCGTGGAGAATTTACCAAAGCCTTTCTCTTCTGATTTCACAGGCATCAGTGGTACCACATCCTGAATCCTAGAAAGCAGAGGTTTTATACATAACTAGAAAATATCAATGGTAAAATAAATTTCTATTAATAGTATTATTTCACAACACTCTCAATGAGTAAAAATGATTTTGATATCTTCAATTATTAAAAATCAACCACTTTAAACCTGGGCAAGGTCAGGTTTTTAAAAGCTCCTTCTCCTTGAAAAACATTAAGGATTTGATTGATTGCAGGTGCTAAATATAGAAGCTGTGTGAATGATTCTCAGCTTAACTTTTGGAACTTAAGAAAGTTAGATTATTAATAAATAAAACTTAAAGGCAGGTTTTTTTATTCTAAGTGCATCTACTTTATCCTCTGACCTAAGCCAAGGGTTGAATAGGAATTATGTGTCTAAGCGGATCGATTTGTATTGGGGAGAGTGCTTGTTGCAGGTTTTTCTGTCTCTGTGAAGTGTGCTGTGATCTCATGGATTACGCCTTTAGTTTCTGTCACACTTAGCAAAAGATGGACACAGACACAAACATGCTGTTAACAACGAGATTGCTGTTGTTCAGTTGCTCGGTCATGCCCATCTCTTTGCGACCCCATGGGCTGCAGCACGCCAGGCTTCCTTGTCCTTCACCATCTCCTGGAGCCTGCTCAAACTCATGTCCATTGGGTCGGTGATGCCATCCAACCATCTCATCATCCCCTTCTCCTCCTGCCTTCAATCTTTCCCAACATGAGGGTCTTTTCCAGTGAATCAGTTCTTCACATCAGGAGGCCAAAGTATTGGAGTTTCAGCTTCAACATCAGTCCTTCCAATGAATATTCAGGACTGATTTCCTTTAGCATTGATAGGTTTGATCTCCTTGCAGTCCAAGGGACACTGAAGAATCTTCTCCAACACCAGAGTTAAAAAGCATCAGTTCTTCAATGCTCAGCCTTCTTTATAGTCCAACTCTCACATCCATACATGACTACTGGAAAAACCATAGCTTTGACTAGATGGATCTTTGTTGGCAAAATAATGTCTCTGCTTTTGAAAATACTGTCCAGTTTTGTCATAGCTTTGCTTCCAAGGAGCAAGTGTCTTTTAATCTCATGGCTGCAGTCACCATCTGCAGTGATTCTGGAGTCAAAGAAAATAAAGTCAGTCATTGTTTCCCCATCTATTTGTCGTGAAGTGATGGGACCAGATGCCATGATCTTAGTTTTCTGAATGTTGAGTTTTAGGCCAGCTTTTTCACACTCCTCTTTCACCTTCATCAAAAAGCTCTTTAGTTCCTCTTTGCTTTCTGCCATAAGGGTGGTGTCATCTGCATATCTGAGGTTATTGATATTTCTCCCAGCAATCTTGATTCCAGCTTGTGCTTCATCCAGCCCAGCATTTTGCATGATGTACTCTGCATGTAAATTAAATAAGCAGGGTGACAATATATAGCCTTGACGTACTCCTTTCCCAATTTGGAACCAGTCTGTTGTTCCATGTCCAGTTCTAACTGTTGCTTCTTGACCTGCATACAGGTTTCACAGGAAGCAGTTAAGGTGGTCTGGTATTACCATCTCTTTAAGAATTGTCCATTTTGTTGTGATCCACAAAGTCAAAGGCTTTAGCGTAGTCAGTGAAGCAGAAGTGGATGTTTTCTGGAATTCTCTTGCTTTGTCTATGATCCAATGGATGCTGGCAATTTGATCTCTGGTTCCTCTGCCTTTTCTAAATTCAGCTTGTACATC